>NW_015160231.1:545365-585054 GCF_001447785.1 Gekko japonicus
GGATTTCCTTTGGCCAATTTTAGACTAATTCAGCAAAAGGGCAGTACACTGAATGGCATTTGAACAGACAGGCAGAGAGAGAAGGAAGGAATGTAAGCCAGAACTGTGATGCATCAGCGCATGAAGCCAGACAAATAATACGTTTACAGGCACCAGCTTTTTTTTTTTTGCACTTACCTGTAAGATGAGTAAAAGCAACAATAATGCAAACTGTATTGTAATATAAATAGATTTATGCTCTTCAGACTGAACAGCAGCATTTGATTTGTATCTCCATATTCGCTAATGTGGAATGGCCAACAACATACAGACCACAACCTCCCTCTGTTTCTTGCAAGTTCCCCCCTGCTTCCTGGTGCCACATTGGAATTGTTCCCCAGCAGGCAGGGAGAGGTGATCATTTCCTACTTGAAGGGGTTAGTGGCAGGCTCCCTTCTAGTGCTGGGACCCTGGCATATGTACAATGTTCAGAACCTAAAAAGGTTAGTCAAGAATAGAAGAGGGCCAACTCTAAAAATCTAATTATGAAACATACAAAAATAGACATGTATTTATTCAACATATGTATTTTTGCATATCAGCCAACATGTTCTGTCTGTATTAGACCTCTGAGGAAGGCCTGTAAAGGCCGAAACGCGTTAAGTCTATCTTATTAGCCCTTGTATGTTTTTATATTTGTATATGAGGTAGGAATGGACCCTTGTTTGTTATTTTAATTTATGTTGAATACATACATGTATATTTTTGTATGTTTCATAATTAGATTTTTAGAGTTGGCCCTCTTCTATTCTTAACTAACCTTTTTAGGTTCTGAATTCTAGGTTTAGGTTCAGTCTTTTTCCCTTTTTTCTTCTTTGTCCTATATGTACAATGTTGACAGCTTCCGACACGAAGATTTCTTCTAGAGTAATACCACTCACTTTCTGCAAGCCCCAGTATATAAGTCATAAAGAATTTCTGTTACACAGACACTTACTGCATGCGCCACAGGTAAAGCATCCGTCATGGTAGAGATTCCCCATGGCCTGGCAAGCCTGGTTTGCGCCATAAACACCTTTGTTGCACTTCACACAGGTCCCTTTAAAAGAAAAGAAAAAAATGGTCAGATATAAATCCAAGACATCCAAGAAAGGAAGGAATGTTGGTTTGCTTAAGAATATATTTCGTTACTTTTACAGTCCCTCAGTGAAAAGCTGCTTTTGGTGCTATACACAGTAGATCCTGCGGGGAGGGCGGGATATAAATCTAATAAAATAAATAAATAAATAGATCAAGAACAGCTGCAAACAACAAATATTAAAGGAGAATGGGGAAAAAAGCCAGGAGTACAAATTCTTTAGCAACAGAGATATCAGCTGTAATATACATAGTGTGATTGGCAGGAGGCTGTCCTGCCCCAGAAGGGAAAAACAGCCACTCACCTGAGCCTATGGGAGCACTGTTCCAGAATTCAATCACCTTTCAGAAGGGCAATGAAATGTTGGAGGGAAGAACAGTGGCAGTCTTATTCAGGGATGAGCATGAACCGGCTGATGAACTTAAGTTTGTCACAAATTTTGGCTGGTTTGTGGTTTGCGAAGCGATGTTTACAAATTGAAGAACCATCAGGAACTTACACAAATTTTGGTGCAGTTTGTGGTGGTTTGTGAAGAGCAGAAAGCAGGAGCTCGGAGCCATTTAAACCAAACAGCTGAGAGGCACTCCCACCACTAGGCTGTTTGGAACCTCCTGTTTTCTGTGGGGAGCAGAAAGCAGGGGTTTAAACTTTAAATAGCTCACAAACCAAGTGGGTTTGCAAACCAACCTCCCAGTTTGTATGGGTTCATGGTTCAGTTTGTGGGTCAGCCATGAACCAAACCACAAAAATGTGATTCATGCCCATCCCTAGTCTTATTAGTTCAGGTCTGCCTCAGGAAGAACGCAGTCATAGTTTGGATCTGCCTCAGCAAAAGAGCAGACAAGTTTGAAGGGTAGCTCTGCCTGGTAGCTTGGCAGGGCTGTTTACCTGTAGGAGAGGATAGAGTACCCCGGCCGTTAGGTCTATCTCTGCTGATGAACAGACTGCGTACCATTTAGTCTGACTCTTGGGAAGGGCAGGCTGGTGTAGGTGGAATCCAGCCTTGTGGCTAGTCAGTAAAAGCCTGTTTGTATCTGAAAGCATTAAAGGAAATTTAAACCACACTCTGAAGCCCTAACTAGCTTAAATTTATGTGCCTCTGCGAGGTTCTTCTTTGACTCCTGGGAGACCTGTGCTGCTGATTTGTTCTTTGAAACCAACCTGTAAATAAATAAAACTTGTTTGTTATTTATATACAACTCCTGCCTGAGTGATCCCCCGTGTTCTACTTGCTCACCACAGAATTTACCTCATGGCAGCGAATCCAAAGCCTTTACACTTGCTACTTTAAGAACAGCTGGTAACTGAAGAGAAGGTTTAATTTCTAAAACAAACCTGGTCCCCCAACATCATAAGAGGCTGCGTGGGTCCCCTCAGCTGGTAGAAAAGGCCTGTCACAAATAGCAGCAGGTAAGACCTCAAGAAAAATAAAAGTGCAGAAAAACAGCCAGGAAAAAAAACACTTCTAATTACCAACAGCCAAGAAAATAAAATGTTTTCACTGGATGCCTAAAACTTAAAGTGCCATGGAAATAGCAGGGAGGAAGCTCCATAGGCATGATGTCCTTACATAAAAAGCTCCGTCCTTCACAGCCACTCCAGTCAGTGAATGGTGCACAGGAACCCAACACATATTAACTGTTCTTACTGCGGCTTTTTGTAAAATAGTTTCAACAAAGTGCATAAGAACTCCCATGTTCCCTTACGGAGCAGATAAACGCACACACTGTTGGAACCATGCAAGTATAATTTTAACAGATAAAACTGCTTTACTTTATCTGGAATGGGTTCTGTTAATTTTCTCTCCTCCCTGCCTTCCCCAGTGATGTGCACCAAGAAGAAAAAGATATTTCCTTGTGTAACACACTGGATACAAGCTGAATATTGCGCTAAACCCCCCCCAAAATTTCACCAGCTCCCCAAAGACTGAACCTGCTCAACAAAAACGTGACTTGGTTTGTCCTACCAAAGCACACAGTTATTCCTACAACCATCCCCATTTTGAAACCACACTAGGAAACATTCCACTAGTTCTACAGTTATTTTTTTTAACTTGCCCTACTGTATACAGAAGAACGGCGCATTTATTTATTTATTTGCTTCATATATACTCTGCCTTTCTCCACAATGGGGACCCAATTCTCCTCTCCTCCGTTTTACCCTCACAACAACCCTGTGAGGTAGGTTAGGCTAAGAATGTGCAACGGGGCCAAGGTCACTCAGGAAGCTTCCACGGCACAGTAGGGATTTGAACCTGGGTCTCCCAGATCCTCGTCTGACACTTGTCTCTAACCACTACATTTTCATCTGAAATCTCCAGTCTGAAAGCCCGAAAAGCACCAATATGAAGGGCTTAATTTCTCATGAGTTGTTCACAGACCTCAGATTATAGAAAGCACTCCCACGTACTACGCTGCTCCAAGACCTCCCTCAAAGCCCATCTCAACCAGCCATCAGCCAGAGAATGAACAGCCACAGGAAACATGCTGCCTTTTCCCTCTCTGCCAACAAGGGCACTTCTGTCCCAGCTGTCTAGATACCAGACCCGAGGAGGGAAGATACTCTGGCTTCTGCTAGGGGTCTAAGCACAACTGGGATGATGCAGTCTACCCAGGAAAAATACCACGACAAGGGACAGACCAGTCTGCCTCAACCATCAGGCAGAGAAACAGCAGCTTCAGAGTGTTTGCTTCCTCCGGCCCCCATCACTAGAAAGATTTCTGCTCTGCTAACTGCCCGGAGGTCCAAGGGCCACTGAACGATTGCTCTCCCATCCTTTCGTGAAGAACATCAGAAAGGAACACCAGGAAGCATTATTCCAGCATGATATAATGTTCAATTCATTCCGATGTTGTCAGACCAATTTCTCTCCTCTAGCTTTTCCTTCCACTTCTCCTTCCTTGTCTTGTCTTGTCGTTTGGAAGTCTGAGGGCAGAGGCCTGTGTCTCCAAACTGACGTGAGCTGTTTGGGGAGACTATTATGTTTGTAAGGTAAAGGTAAAGGTTCCCTTGCTCGAAAGCCAGTCAAATCCGACTCCAGGGTTGCGGTGCTCATCTCCGTATCAAAGCCGAAGAGCCAGCGCTGTCCAAAGACGTTTCCGTGGTCATGTGGCCAGCATGACTAAACACCAAGGCGCACGGAACGCTGTTTGTAAAGTGAGGTATAAATAGGTGAGATTGGATCCAGATGGTCTGTTCTGCTAGCAGTGGGATTTTCCTCTGATGGGACATCCTCATCTTGTCTCACACAATACTCCCTCTAAGCTGTGGAGTCTTGTGAGCAAAAATTCTACTTTGTGAGCTACTGGCATTAAAGTTGTGAGCTGGCGATTTGGCTGCTGCATAAATTATTTTGCTCTGGAGCCATCCTTCCTGAGCTAAGAAAAAAATATGTGAGCCGGAGGCTAAAGAACTGTGAGCTAGCTCACACTAACTCAGCTTAGAGGGAACACTGGTCTCACATAAACCCCGGGGGGAAGTTTTGTCTGTCAGTCTCTCACAAGCAAGAGATACCCCAAGGGTGCGGTCCCACGAGCCAGATAAAACAGGGGGGAAGCAAGGCTATTTCCTCCGGAGGAAATAGACCCAGAGTTGCACGATCACATCTCCCTTTGAAGCTGCAGGCACAGCCCGTCAGTGTGTGATCAGACGCAACTACAGGTGAGTTGTGGTTTGGATTTTTTTAAACAGTTTATTTATCATTTTTCATTACAAAACAGTAAACAAAATATACAATCAAGTCGTCATGGCGGGGTATTGGGAAAAGTTTTCAATTAGCAATAATCGCGCCTCGGATTAACCTCATTGGCTACGATACTGCCACTGCACAAAGCTAAAAAAAAATATACAATCTTTACAACACATTTTTTTTTTAGTTTTCCTTATATATTTTGCTTTATCCATCTATCTATTTTTTGCCATCTTTTTTTGAATATATTTTCTTCTTTTCCTGCTAGTATCATATTTATCTTATCCATTTCTTTTATTTCCAAAATTTTCATAGTTAATTCTTCTCTGTTTGGTATTCTATCTGATTTCCAACATTTCGCTATAAGTATTCTAGACATAGTCAATATATATAGTATCAAACATGAATCGTTATAATTTATCCCATCTGGTAACATATTGAGTAGATATACTTCTGGTTCTAACTTTAGATCTATTTCAGTTATTTCTAATATTACTTGTTTTATAGTTTTCCAAAATTTATTTATCTTTTCACATCTCCACCATATGTGATAATATGACCCAATGTTTTTTTTACATCTCCAACAATTCCCTGAACTGCTTTTATAGCACTTAGCGATCTTTTCAGGAGTCCAATACCACCTATAGCACATTTTAAAGATATTTTCTTTATATGCTGTGGCTCTTAATAATTTTGTTGATTTCCACATTTTTAACCATTTGTCTAAACTTATATTATGCCCCAAGTCTTTCATCCAGGCTTTCATATATGGTTTTATTATTTCCTCTTGCACCTCATTACTTAATAACTTCTGTATCATTTTGTCTGCTGATGACAGCCGTGAGTTGTGGTTTTTTGTGCCATTTGTTTCCCATGCGCTTAAACGAGGAATCAATGAACCGCATCTCCGCGCAGAGGGCTCCCTATGGAGTTTGCAATGACGCACATACAGAGAAGGGGGAAAAATGGCACAGAGTCGGGATGGCCTGATCAGACCATCCCAACGGTATGAGAGCACGCTGGAGCAATCAGACAGGGGAAAGTCCATCCGTGGCCTGTCGCAACCTGTTTACTACCAGATTTTCCCCGGTGTCTTTTAACTCCGCTTCTGTGGTGGAGCAAAACGGGTTGCCGATGGCTGCGGAGCCTTTCCCAGATGTTGTTGTCTGATCGCACCCTTTAAATCCCCCTGGCATTCACGCCTATGTCAGGTCTAATTGTGCGTATGATCACAGCCCAAAAGTGTGTGATTAACATGGAGCAGGCAACTAGTTTCCGTTTCCTTCCCACAATTAGAAAAGTATCTGTACACATTTATCCTTATTTTGACATATTTATTGCTTTGCTTTGCTTTCCCCCTAAATTAAATCAAAACAACTGTTGACCTTATAACCTTAGCTTGTTATTTAGTTTTGTCTTTGCATATCTTAAAACATCTTCATCATGTTACATGTTAATTTGCTGTTTGGCCTCTGTCTATAGAAACAGGCAAACTAGTGGCAGTCATGTTGTTTACAATAAATCTGCCTAGGCAGATTTAATATCAGAGCACCTCAGCCATTAGGATTAAGACACACACACAGAAAATATAGTCAGATGTAGAAATCCCAAGAGAAGTTCAAAAACACTCACAGGCTGTTTACATTCAACAGTACTTAGTTAATGACAGGAGATATGCTTGCTTGCTCACCTACATGCGGAACACTAAATACAAAACACTAAGATACAGATAGTTACTTTATCAGCAGTTTAAAGCGGTGAAACAGTTGTGGGAATTGCTTTCAAGTCTGCTTTTGCAACAACCTTGGGAACTTTTAAAGAACCATCCCTGCTCCTCCCCCCCCCCAGCATAAAACATGTTACACAATGGAGCGAAAAGAAACCTCATAAAATATCTATGTTAATTTGGTGGTGCTGAAGTTTTCATTTACAGGTCTTTTATAAATTGCCACATGCCCCCAAAACAGTGAGACTTTATACCATAGCAACAAGAAACCATGATACGACACCACTTTTAATGCAACCTTTTCCAAAAAGCATATTAAGTTTATACAAGAAAGACGACCTGTGAAACTCGCGGGTGGGGGGCGGGGGAGCTCCAAACTGAGCCGGTGGAGGAGGAACCAGCAGGAGCAGGTAAGCTCCCCCCCATCCCGCCGGTTCCTCCATCTCCTCCCCCCCGCTCGATCTCCCTCCACCCCCCCCCCCCCCCCCGAACCGAGGCCCAAGCGGCTTGCAACCGCCGGGCCTCGTCGGTCCCTTCCCCCTCCAAAGCGAGGCCTGCGAGGTTTGTAGTCGCCGGGCCTCACCGCTCTCCTCCCCCCGGCTGCAAAGCGAGGGCCACGCGGCTTGTAGCCGCCGGGCCTCGCCGCTCCCCCCCTGGCTGCAAAGCGAAGGCCGCGCGGCTTGTAGCCGACTGGCCTCGCCGCCTCCCCCCGCTGCAACGCAAGGCCCACACGGCTTGTAGCCGACGGGCCTTGCCGTCTGCCCCCTGCTGCAAAGCAAGGCCCACGCGGCTTGCAGCCAACGGGCCTCGCCGCCCCCCCCGGCTGCAAAGTGAGGCCCGCGCAGCTTGGCCTCGCCGCTTCCCCCTCTTCCCGCTCCAAAGCGAGGGCCGCGCGGCTGTTCTCCTCCCCCCGCTCCGAGGCGGCAGCGAGGCCAGCTGCAGAGCATTCCCTGCGGATGCGCAGCTGAACTGTGCATGCGTGCGCATGCGCAGTTCGGCCGGGAGCCTGGATTGCTCTGGACGACTGGCGCGCCAGCGATCCCACAGCCACGCTTGATGCGGCGTTCCAGGTAAGTCCTCCTCTGTAGGTGGTTCTTTTTGGCAGCAGGTTTTACGGCTTTAGGGACGGATCAGGGATGGGTGCGCGCCACTTCCCAGATGTTGCGGTGAGATCGCGCCCGTTTGCTGCGCCTCCGATCCGTCCCTCTCCCGGGCCAAAACCTTCCGTGTGACTGGGACCATTATATAGCTAAAAGTTGGTATGTATGTAAGGTTGCTAATTTTTGCTACAGGGATTGTTGTTGTTCAGTCGCACAGTCGAGTCCGACTCTTCTCGACCCCATGGACCAGCTCTCGCCATGGACCTTCCTGTCTTCCCCCGTCCTCTGAAGTTGGCTCAATTTCATGTTCGTTGCATCTTTGACACTGTCTAACCATCTCATCCTTTGCCGTCCCCGTCTTCTACAGGGGTACTTGCCATTAATTAGCCTTAAGCTCTGGTTTTAAGATTACATATTTATACCAAAAAAAAAATGCCCAAGTTGTGTCTGCTACAATTCCCATCCCAGTTCTTCAGAAGACAGCCTCCTCTGCTATGTGCTGCCATTATTTCCAGAACAGGCAACAGCTTTACAATATCCTTGCTTTGGAACATCCTCCATCACAATGGCAGATAACATGTGTATTGGAAAAGTTTACTGAGGATAAGCAGGTGTCTACTTCAGCATAAACACATAAGTATACTGTTTAATATATTAACATGTCTTTAATCTCTTATGTTACTGACTTGCTCAAATCTAGGGACAGGGTGTGAACTGCAACTAGCCCCACACATGGGAACACATGATGCATGTTTACTCAGAATTACGTACCGCAAAGTTCAATGAAGCTAGAAAGTGGGTGTAAAGATTGCAGCGTTTGTGAACAAGTACACCAAGGAAAGTTAAAGAAAATATTTGACTTAGTTTTGTTCATTTCATTTAAGCACAGAATCTGAGTCTCTGAATAAGGTATGTTGAAGCCCAGCCATGTCAATGGTGTCCATTTGCTATTCCCAATAGAATATATTATTCTGATTTTCAGCTTTGTTATTTAGTCATGGACATAAATTGAACCATGAGCTAAATAAACAACCTTAAAAGCGATGCCAGATATTGATGCTTTGGACCTAGAGTACAAGATCCTGTCATCTTTACAAATGTAATGAAACCATCTGCCCCATTCTTCTCCACCCCCAGCTCTGTCAACATCTGACCCCCCCTCCCCTCCTCCAGATTGCATTTATTTTGTTCTACAGAACTCATGGGAAATTAAGTGTATCTTCCAATGTTTCATTCCTCCTTAGGTTTCTGTTTCTTGCTCATAAGATAAAATGAGAAAGATGGAAGCCTTGATCTCCTACATATACAACAGGAACAAAGGTTCAAGCCACACTGAACTATGCACTTTTCTGCTGGTGAAAATGAAAGGGTCTCTGACAATCAGAAAAGTCTATTCTGTGCCAAGGAACACTGAGCCTTCATGTACAAAAGGGGTTGTAGTAAGGACAGGAATTTGGCATGACTGAAGGGAAATGCTGCCTGGATTCAACCCTACGCGCATTTAATTCAGTGTCCTGAACTCTACTTTATTGACCGGTGTGTTTTCTCATGAGAGGGACATAACTCCTGCTAAGAACAATTTTTTCTGAGGGTTCCCTTCACATTTGTCTTTAAGCATACATCTAAAAATGTCGGTGTTCTGTTGGAAACATGCATCACATAACTATACCTACCTAGCAAACACAGCAAACAAAGACTGGCTGTGGCACCCTGCCAAGTGTATACTTGGTGGCCAACCCAAGTTTGTTGCAACATAACGTGTGAGCCGTAAGGGAAATATTATTCACTACTTGGATTTCAGTCTGTACACTCTGATTACTCTAATAGTAAAATAAAAACAAGGACTTTTCCTCCAATGTTTTTTACGATTCTTATTCTCCCAAAATCATGATTGAGAAAGAGTTTATTATCCACATGTGGCTACTCAAAAGACAGATGCAGGTTTGCAGAGGACTCAGGAACTCCTCCCCAGAGACCCAGTGTCCCTCACACAAGAGACTTGTGGAAGCTAAAACTGTAGTCCAGGGAGTGGCACTAAGATTCCCCTGGAGTCAGTTAATTTAAATCATAATTTATTTCTCTGCAACATTTGATACGTCTCAACAAATCAGCCAGCGGGAAGCATACCAAATCCACTGTCCTTCCCTTTCCCAAGCAACTTCTTAAAATGAAGTTTCAATATGACTCAATATCCTGTGCCAGATTATTCCCCCCACCCCCACCCTACAGGTTCTATAATAAACTCCATCTGGGAGAGCAGATGTTCTCTGCTGATGGCAGTGAACTGAGTTTGAATGGACCCAGTTCTCAGAACCATTTGTTGAACGAGAGTCGACATTTAACTGATCAGTCACAACATCATGTTACTGCTGTTACTGTTCAGCAAGCGCATTGTAACAAGCCACTTACAGTTTATTTTCCACTGCCCAGACTAACCACACTTTACCCTTGTAAAGACAAAGTAAAAGGAGAGTGCAAACGACATCCAATTCTCCATTTGTACATTTCACGCAATGAACCCAACTCATTACAGCCTAGGGATAGACATGAAAGTGTTTGCTTGATAAGGAAGACTAGGAAAAACAGATAAGCAGAACTATTTACTAGTCCTCTAATCTGGGTTCCCCATGGATGCTCAGAACACAGATTGGATATTCTAGCAGTAGCAACGGCGCCGCGGCTTAGGGGATCCGTGGGATCCTGCCGCGGCGTCTCTATTTTGGTGCGGCTCTGATTAGCCGCACTTTGCCCGGTTTTTTTTCTGCCGTGTGGCAGGGACCTAGGTTTAGCATCAGTTTATCTCTAAAAAACACCAACCTTGGAGCACTTGCAGCAGTGCTACAATATTAAACCAGTTGTAGTGTGCTGGTGTATGGAGTATATGTAATTATGACCCAAACTGAGATGCTCAACACTTATAGCTAGTTTTTACAATTGAACTGGCATTTTCCTCATTCTTCTAGGCAGCAGCGAAAGAGTTGGCCATCTAACCAGTCTTGCTCATTCATCTTTGTACTGTTCCCTGCACTGGTTTCCACACTAATTGAACTGGCATTTTTCTCATTCTTCTAGGCAGCAGTGAAAGAGTTGGCCATCTAACCACAGTCTTGCTCATTCATCCTTGTACTGTTCCCTGCACTGGTTTCCACACTCTTCTCGTCTTTGCTCTAAGCTTCTTGTACTTACTTTCAAATATTTCCATGGTCCTCTACGTCATCGTCTCTTCTTTGTTTATAAGTCCCTCCTTGGCCCCTTCACTGTAGAGGTAACCGTCTTCTACTTACATTTATTTGTTCCCACTTGCATACCTTTTCCCTATGCAGTTTCCTACTCATGGAATGCCTTTCCATCCAATTTTCTTCCTCTTTTCATTTTGGGGGTTCATCTGATTAACACACGTCTTCCTTTCTGTTTTCTCCTCTCTGTGCGTATCCGTGTGTGTGCATGTGCAGATGCATCTTGCCTTCATCTGATTTAGAGTATAAGCCAATGGGCAGAACTGATTTTCAATTTTATATAGGATCTATCAGATTGAGGCCCATGACACAATAAATTAATAATCTCCAAACCTCTTGCAAAACTGTGCTATTACAGGTAATGGGAAGCTACACACTAACTTTTACATCCTGATAGGTGACACCTGATTCAGGCATGTCCATTGTGCTCCCCTCTTTAAATGTAAAATTTTTAAAGACACCCCTAATTAAACATCTAACTGGGGTTGCCAACTGGCCTGGAGAAAAATGCCCTGTCCCTTTAACAGAAGCTTAGTATGTGGAAATGGGTAGATTGAAGCCTTTTCATGGCATGTAAGTAAAGAGCACAACCTGCTAAGTAGCATTCAATTAAGACTATTAAAGGGATGGGGCATTTTTTTCTCTCCAGGCCTGTTGGCAACCTTACTTGTAACATGTTTTATGGAGACAAATCAGCATTGCTCTCACAAGATTACACGGTCAACAATGTCGTCAGGAATGTTACAGGAATTTTCTTTTAACACAAAAGTTGATGAGGACAGGAGGAAAGAGGCAGGATTTATGCTGACAAGCCCAAACAGTTAAGATTTAATGACCCAGGAAATAAATGTACTAGGCCTTGGACAATCCTTTGGGAAGGTGGGACAAAGTTACGAACTGTCGTTGCAGCA
The DNA here is from genome assembly GCF_001447785.1 of Gekko japonicus. Lineage (NCBI taxonomy): Eukaryota > Metazoa > Chordata > Lepidosauria > Squamata > Gekkonidae > Gekko > Gekko japonicus. The sequence goes on from NW_015160231.1 coordinate 557,144, forward strand.
AAACTAGGCCAGCAACAAGTACATTTTGATCTTTGTGTAACAACAATAAAGTAACACCAACAATGGGTCAGCTTGTAGTAGAGCTCACAAGGCCTGCGGTTGTTAAGTTATATAGACTGAAAAGATATACAGTTTGGAGCGCACACATCATCACACAGACAGCGCTACAGCTGAAAACAGGCATCAATTTTCTTAACATGACCACAGTTGTGAGTTCAGCTGAAGAACATTTATTGCCAACACGTTCAGCCAAAGTTCTGTCTGAAAATTGTTACATGAAAAATGCCAAACCACAATGAGATTAAAATCCACAGCCTAAGAAGAAAGACGAAAAAGATCAGGACGCACTTCTTCTAGTCCAAGTAATTCACTCTCTGGAAGACTTAAGGTTATCGACATCCAGGCCGGGCCTGGAGTTCTCCTAGAATAACATTTCCCTACTACAGAGACTGGTTCCCCATTGGTGAGAATGGCAGAGGGCAGACTCCATGGCATAGCAGATTGCCTAGGAGAAAGCAAAGTCTCTCCCCAGGCACCACCCCAAATCTCCGGGAATCTCCCAAGCCAGACTTGTCAGCCCTAGGCAGAGAAGAGATTTTTTAAAAATGATTTTTGACCCCCTTCAAGTTCCAAGCCCAAACTTTTTCCAGGCAAAAGTGCCCTGACGATTCCACGTGACCACGCATCTGAAAAGGGGCACTCATGACTGGAGTCTCTCTCAACCTGCAGAAGCCACCAGAGAACACAGACAAGCAGCATTTGAACACAGGCAAAGACTGGCTGAGGTGGTAGCAAAACGAGGCAGAGGGAAAATCCAACCCCTTCATAGTTTCATCAGAAATCCATTCATTGTTTGAAAGTCCTGACCAACCCGCTGAGTGTCTTGCCTTGGCATCTGCCATTATATATGCATGTGTGTTTTTTCCACAGGGACAAAGTTTATCTGGACTTCTGTGGTGAAAAAGGTTGAAACAGAAACAGTTTACTAGAATTCTTCATAGAAATGTAACAGTGTGTTATTGCTCGGACACAGGAACTCTCCTCCATTGCTCACATGGCCCAAGGGAAGGGAAGGTGTCAGCTAAAGGGGCAAACTGTGCCTACAGCAGGCATTTAGAGGAACTGGCCAGCAGCAACATTGCTAGGAGAAACTGTTCCCTGTTTTCCATAAAAGGGCAAAGCATGCTTCTCTTGAAATTTAGCAGAAGGATTTGATATGCCATTCACTCCGCTTCAGCACCAAGCAGGGAGACTGCCCACTGCTAGGCCCATGGCTTTCTCACAGGATTAACGTGTGCATCTTCATGGGTCATGACTGGGAGGAAATTATTTTAACTGACTGGCCTCCTACCCACCTGCCAGCCCAGCTCCATGAGCATCCTCCATTAGGCATCTTTCCATCCAGCATGTCCATCCGCCACACTTACAGGCATGCTGTGACAGGGCAGCTCAGCCTGTCTCCCCATAGCCCCTGTAAGCCGTCTGTAAAGGCGCAGAAGCCATACCAGACAGAGGGAGTTGGCAACCCCATTCATCCGACCGCATCACAATTTGCTGTTCAACGAAGTCTGGAGTGTTCTACAACTCTGTCTCTGTATTTACCTATTACATTACATTTATTAACTGCCTAATCCCCACAATTGTGGGGCTCTAGGCAACGTACAAATTTTTAAACCATAAAAACATAAAACCATATCCAGCATGTTATACAATAATTAAAAGCAAGTGGCGAAAATTTTTGTGGTTCCCTCCCATTTCTGGTCTGTGAGTGCTTTGTAAGCATGGGGAGGAAGTAATGGTTGTTTCTGAGCAGATGAGACCCTGCCTTAGACCCACTGCCCCCCCCTGACTGCCCCTTAGGGCCTCCTGGGGTGATCTGTTCCTGAGCAGATGAGACCCTGCCTTACACCCACTGCCCCCCTCCCCCGTGACTGCCCCTTAGGGCCTCCTGGGGTGATCACCCCTTCAGAGGTCAGGGGAGGCAGGCTGTCACTCAGGGAAGCTCATGCTGGGACTGCTGTTGGTCTTTATGGAGCCACTGAACTTCTGATCTGTTCAGCTGCAAAGCAGAACAGAGGTCCAGGGGCACCTTGAATATTGACTACACATATCGGTCCTCACCCTGTTCCCAAACACATGCTTTGCTGACAGCTCTGCGCAGCTCGCAGGGGGAATGGGCTGGTGGGTGGTCCGAGGTTGTGTGCGGGGCTGCTCCAGGACAGTGGGAGGCACACACTCCCCCCCCCAGCACCACTTGCATCTAATAAGCCATGCAGCTTGGCAGTGAGCATGGTGTGCCTGCCAAATGATGGATCTCCAGGACAGCTCATCAGCTGCCAGACTGAGTCCTGGCAGGCTTTTCCATTGGGCGTTACCATTCAAAGGAGGTAGTGCACTCTGACAGAAGTTAGTCAGCTCCCTGTTGCAGTGGCAATGCCTGCTACTGGCCTCTGCCCATGTGAGGACGAAACCAGGGGCGATGGCCATGCTGTCCCAGTGCCTCCTCACCGAGCCATGCCAGTCTTTGCAATGTTCTTTGCCTGGCCCCCTGTGGCTGGTGGTGGCGTCAGGGCTGCAGTGGAGTACCTAATGTCCAGTACCATGCCTCCTTTGCATCTGCCTTCTTGGCCCAGTAATTCGCATACTACACTATGCACTCCAGGGCACTTGCTATGCCATCTGTGCCTTGCAGATGGGCATGTGTTATTTCCTCCTGCACGCAGGGAATGGACCACCACACCATAAGAACATAAGAGAAGCCATGTTGGATCAAGCCAATGGCCCATCCAGTCCAGCACACTGTGTCACACAGTGGCCAAAAACCAGGTGCCATCAAGAGGACCACCAGTAGGGCCAGAACTCCAGAAGCCCCCCCCCACTGTTGTCCCAAAGTACCAAGAATACAGAGCATCACTGCCCCAGACATAGTGTTCCATCTATACCTTGTGGCTAATAGCCACTGATGGACCTCTGCCCCATATGTTTATCTATCCCCTCTTGAAGCTGTCTATGCTTGTAGCGGCTGCTACTTCTTGTGACAGTGAATTCCATGTGTTAATACGTTTTCGGTGAAGTACTTCCTTTTGTCTGTTCTAAGCTTACTGCTCACTAATTTCATTGCGTGCCCATGAGTTCTTGTATTGAGAGAAAAGGAGAAAAGCACTTCTTTCTCTACCTCATGCATAATTTTGTAAATCTTTGTCATGTCACCCCTCAATCGTCATTTCTCCAATCTAAAGAGCCCTAACCTCTTTAACCTTTCTTCACAGGGAAGGTGTTCCATCCACTTAATCATTTTAGTTGCCCTTTTCTGTACTTTTCCCAATGCTATAATATCTTTTATGAGGTGTGGTGACCAGAACTGTAAACAATATGCCAAATTGAGGCCACATCAGAGATTTATATAGGGGTAATGGCTGATTTGTTTTCAACCCCTTCCTAATAATCCCCATCATATTATTTGCCTTTTTTATTGCAGTCGCATACTGATTTGACAATTTCAGGAAGTTATCTACTACAACTCCAAGATCTCTCTCCTGGTCAGTTACCACCAAATCGCATCAACATATATTTATAGTTAGCATTTTTTGTTCTACTGCACATTACTTTGCACTTGCCCACATTGAACCACATTTGCCAAACTGACGCCCACTTGCCCAGCCTTGGCAGATTCCTCTGGAGCCCCTCACAGATCTCCCTGGTTCTCACCGCCCTAAACAACTTAGTGTCATCCACAAACTTAGCCACTTCACTGCTTACTCCCAACTCCAAAACTCCATATCATTAATGAACACTCCACTGTTGTGTCCATAGCCCACTGGATAGGGCTATATCACTACCCAGAGCCACCAGGGGGAGCAGGAGAAATAGGGGGACAACATTCTGGGATCTTGGATCACCCTGGGACCAAGACAAGTCATACAATTTGTGTTCATGATGATGGGGTTGTGTCTGGGCGGGGCAAAGGGAATTCTCTCTGCAGGCCCACAGAGTAGCCCTACCTATTACTACATTGTACCCACAGTGGAATATAGTCATCCTTCTACTTAAGCACTCTTGGCTATGTGTATGTAAAAACAAGGAGGAACCTTGTGATTCCTTAAAGAGTGACCAGTCAACACCGCAAACCTATGCAGAGCTGAAATGCAGTGGTTTAAACTGCAGTAACTGCACAGGACTGCGCAGTTAGTGTTATGTCTAAGGTGCCACAATATTCCTTTTTCTGTAACAGACTACCAACCCACGCACAGTTACTCCAGTCTACTGAATTAACTACACAGGATTGCACTCTGAATGTGACTGCTCCATGGGAAGTTCTTGTAAGTGGCCAGAAACAGAACTTCTGGCCCCCCCCCCAAGCACTTATCTCATTCTAAGGAGCCAGCAGGCACTGGACGACAGGCCCACAGAGTAGCCCTACCTATTACTACATTGTACCCACAGTGGAATATAGTCATCCTTCCTTCTACTTAAGCACTCTTGGCTATATGTATGTAAAAACAAGGAGGAGCCTTGTGATTCCTTAAAGAGTGACCAATTAACACCACAAACCTATGCAGAGCTGAAATGCAGTGGTTTAAACTGCAGTAACTCTGTACAGGACTGCACAGTTAGTGTTATGTCTAAGGTGCCACAATATTCCTTTTTCTGTAACAGACTACCAACCCACGCACAGTTACTCCAGTCTACTGAATTAACTACACAGGATTGCACTCTGAATGTGACTGCTCCATGGGAAGTTCTTGTAAGTGGCCAGAAACAGAACTTCTGGCCCCCCCCCCAAGCACTTATCTCATTCTAAGGAGCCAGCAGGCACTGGACGACCTCCTGCAGCCTCCACACCCAGCTGGCCCCATCTGGGTGTCAGGGGCCTTGGGCAGCAGGCCCTGGCTGCCATCAGGGAGGGAACGTAAGACAATGCCGGTAGGTTGTGGCTGGGCAATTATGGGAACTGGGAGAAGGAAGGGGCCCAGCAGAACAAAAATAGCCCTGGGAAATAGCGGGTGGGCCTTAGCCAAGGAGGAGGGGATAGGAGAGGCTTTTAAAGACTTAGAGGGGTAATGGCAAGTTGGAGAGGGTGGAGAGATGACAATTGGCTGGGAGGCCATTCCCTGAAGGGGCTTGGGACGCATTGGTGGGAGCCCGGGGAAGTCCCACCCCAGGTACTCCATTATAAGGCCTGCCCAGAGACAGCTAAGGAGAAAGGAGGCCAGGTCTTGTCCTCGAGGACAGAGGCCAGGAAGAGAGGGACCCAGGGTGAGGGAATACCCCACCCCTCCATTGCTGAGGCATGGCTCACAGGCATGCTGGAAAAGGAGAAGCTGGAAAGTGCCCCTGACCAGCAGAGTCCGACAGTACGGTTATCCCACACTGGAGCCAACTACATACCGCCTTCTAGTCGCATAATCTTCTGGGGGCATATTTGATTAGCCTAAAGGCTCATCAGTACCCCATGAAGAAAATAGGAAGATGCAAAGCCCAGAAACAAGAAGTTCTTATCCCCACCGCCAGCAATATATAAAAGCCATTTTAAGCATTTTTCTTAAAGGGCTGCTGTGAGGCGTCTCACATTTGCAGTAAACAACTCCAGAAATAAGGGTATTACTTCACAAGTAACAATCTATGTGTCTGCCAGCAGTATCATGGCATTCACCACTTTCACCCAAGCGGTAACACAAACTACTTTAATTATAGGTAGTGACAAGATACACACACCCTTCAGCTCAATAAATATTTTTCAATGGGTGGCTTGCCATGTTAGACAAGCTGTTCATTCTGATAAGCTATCCACCCTTCTGGCCAACTCTCCAGCTGTGACCCATCCTAAGAGAGGCATCTTCAACAGAGATGACTCTTTAACTGCTGTACTGCTGCCTCATACATCAGGCACGCAAAGTGGAACATACCTTTCTTGCTGCCTCACATAATCCATGCATCTCCATGAAACTGACCAACCACCGAAAGAATGTTGGCTCAGCAGTGTTTAATTCAGCAGCAGCTTTAAATTGTTGGGTTTTTTAAGCTGTTGCCATCCATACAACACAAAAAAAGACAGAGCCTTGGTCCCATATCCAAGACTCAGCAGCCAATACCCAGCGAGGATAAATACAGCCATCAGGCAGGGACTTGCGGTGATATATCTTCCAGAAATGCTACAAGGCAAAAATGAATTCAAGGCAGCTTCAAGATACACGCCTCTAGCAGGCCAAACCCTTCTCTTCCTCAGCATTCACATAAATGTTGCACCTTTCTCATTACAATTAACCTTGCCCTGTCCCCAGTCCTTGCTACTCTCATTCCTGTCCTAGTGAACGAAGTGTAATGACTTCATTGCTAATAAAATTCACAACTTTTTTTAACACTTGCAGTGCAATCCTGAACAGAGTTACTCCCTTCTAAGCCTATTGACACTGGACTTAGAAGGGTGTAACTCAGGGGTGTTAAACAGAAGGCCCGGGGGCCGAATCCAGCCCATCCAGGGCTCTTATGCGGCCCGCGAACAACTGATGCAAGAGAGGGAGTGCTGGGGGGAGTGGGCAGAGCCACTCCATTGTGCCTTCAGCACAGCAGAACAACCTCGCCTGCAGCAGTCAAGCATCGTGGGAGCATCTGCCCAGCATGGCACTCCTGCCTCTCCAGTCTGCCTGTGTGGGTTTTCCTCTGCACCCCCCTCCCACCCCAGGGGGCCTTGCAGTGAGGACACACCAACTCAGAGTTTACCAGCTGCTGTCCTTTATACAGTTTCTATCTCCAGTACCTGGCATTACGTTTTATGGCACACACGGCCCAGCCTGATAGAGACATTTATGTCAGATCCAGCCCTCGTAACAAATGAGTTTGATACCCCTGGTGTAACTGCTTTAGGACTGCATTGTTAGCCATGCAGAAAACTGTGTCATCTCAGAATAAAAGTCTGAAGAGCTCTATAATGCACTCTTGATTTAAAAAAAACACACACCAAAACTCACATATAGAACAAGAGACATATACAGAAGATTCAATACTAATTGAAATTCCAGGGGGAACATATTAAACTTAGTAATAGTAAAATTAGTTACTCTTTGTAGGGCAACAGTTTGGAAAATTACTGAATGGCACACTCAGGAAGCGCAGGGAAAATTCACACTGAGCTACAAGAGAATGCATCTTTTTCAGAAAAACTGGACCTCTTCATCTTTTCCAGGTCTTTTAGTTTGATGGGATTCTTTTTCTCCATTAGTGAAGCTGGTCGAGAGCTCACAATGGGCTCTTTGAAACTACTCCTTGCATGAATTTCTCGTCATCCATAGACCACACCTTGTTTTCACGAGGAATGTACACATATCCTAGCCTACTTACACTGAAAATAACCTGGCCACTGGCTGATGGAAGATGTCAGCTACAGAAGTGTTCAACCTGTATTGAACATAGATCAGCTGGCAATCAAAGGATCACCATTTTAAAAATTAAAACTTTCTCAAAGCTGGAATTCAAGACTTGCTTGGAGAAACATCTTCTTCTATAAAGGTAAAGGTTCCCTTGCTCGAAAGCCAGTCGAATCCAACTCTAGGGTTGCGGTGCTCATCTCCGTTTCAAAGCCGAAGAGCCAGCGCTGTCCGAAGATGTTTCCGTGGTCATGTGGCCGGCATGACTAAACACCAAGGCGCACGGAACGTGTTACCTTCCCACCAAAGTGGTACCTATTTATCTACTTGCAATTTCTTGCTTTCGAACTGCTAAGTTGGCAGGAGCTGGAACTAGAGACGGGAGCTCACCCCGTCTTGCGGCACCCGGGTCTTGAACTGCTGAACTACCGACCTTCCAAAGCCTGCAGTTCAGCGTCTTAACCACTTGAGCCACCGCAGCTCCATTCTTCTTCTATAGGTCCCTGCAATACTGAATGCAGTTTCTGATGATACTCAGCAAACTTTTGGCAACTGTAAACAACTACTTACACCTATAGTCAACATTAGATACTTTCCCCCCAGATACAAATTAAGGTTTAGGATTTGTTTGTTTTTTAAAGGGCACCCAAAGTTCAAACATTTTGCAAGACTGAAAATTGTAAACATGCTTTCTTTTCACAGCGCAGCTACTTTTAAGAAAGCAGCTACATTTTCCATGCCCCTATATGCAACTGTACGACAGACACCATAATCTAGTACAGTCATCTAAAGAACCTGCAACCTAGCATGGAGGGAGAAAGAATAAGTGATTTACTTCTGAAAACAAGGTGCTCCCTGCCCATTCCCTCCCCTGGGTCCAAGGCAACCTAACATAAATGGATTTGCAAGGAGAGATATGTGCAACTACATTGCTATATAGTCTCTACTTTCTGCTGCCAGCGGGTGTGTGTGCCTCTAAAAGCAGAATTTTCCATCACCCTCCAATCAGTGTACAATTCTTCTTGCTTCTGTGTTATCAGCCAGAAATTTATCATGAAACACAGATATTCTGTCCTGACAGAACACTTGTTTAGATGCATGGTGTTTTGTTTTATTTTACGGGGGGGGAGGGGAGAAGAGCAATGCTAAAATCTAGATTCTTTAGAATCTGGGTAAAACAGCAGCAATATTTCAGGAGGAAAAGAGAAACAAGTAATAACTTTCATTTTGGGTTCTAGGGCACCTTGTCCCTGCACAAAGATGCCTCTGTTCCCTTTAGCATCATGTGGAAAGTAAATGCTCGACTTACATCTTGGTTTCTGAACAAGGGAACCTTTGGGAGTGTGGCTGGGCTGAAAACATGCTTTGTAAGCCATGCCTTGGCTCTTATCAGAGTTGGCTTGTTCGTCATAAATCACAAGAAATGTTACCACCGGAAAAAGCCCCGCCACTGGAGGCCCACAAGTCAGAGGTTTTACAGCTGACAGTAACAAAGCCAGATCCTCCAAAATATTTCAAAATGTCAGTCCCACCCACAAAGCTAAGAAAACTTGATTTTGGTTTCCGGGTTCTGAAGTTCTCACATTTATTAAAGTACAGATCCTTGTAAATCATCAAGTTTCTAAAGATTAAACAACAATTATTTTGAGCAGAGAACAAGGATCGAATACAACTGGCTTGGGAGCATCTGACCTCCACGACAGGCTGTTAATGACAGTTTTATTAACAAAAGTGTTTATCTGAAATTGCTTTGTAAAGATAACACCGGTACTACAACCTGTCAAATTGCCTTGTCACTGGTAGCAAGTAGCAGTTGCCTCCTGAAGACTGGAACGAGCAGACCCAAAAGGACAGCTTGGCTACCTCAGCGTGCATTCAAATACCACTGATGCATTATGGTAAAAAGGGAGACCACCACTCAACCAACATGACACTGCCAGCGCTCCACTCATCTCCTCTGTTACTGCTAAGGGCAGAAAAGTCCCAGTGAGCCAACGGTCTGAGGGTCACGCTCCCACCAGGGTCACCCTGATCCAAAGCAGAAGGTGGCCCCTGTGCCCTTGCCCTGTGCCAGACAAGAAAGAGCTTCCTCCTTCCCCCTCCAGTGTGGGGGGGGGGGCAGAGTCTTTTTCCAGGGCGTTTTTGCCTCCCAGTCCCTGGCCACTGGTATACACTACAGATCTGGAAGTTTCCTAGTTACAGTAAACAAAATGGTGGAGAATCTACCTCTGTGCTCAGCTTCCCTAATATGAAGTGTGCTCAGAATTGCCACCCACCAATTTTAGAGGTGGAAACCTTCCAGTCCAAGGTAAGCAGAGGGGAAAGGCAGCAACCAGTGTATAATGCTCAGTCCTTTTTTGTTGAGTTGATAGATAAATCATAATAGTGCTGCACTATCTAGCTACGCCAAGCCCTGAGGCAGAGAGGATAGAATGTGATTGGTTGTTCAGCCTACATCCTAGATTTCAGTATGAGTCATCGGCAGGTAATTTTCCTAAAGCCTATGCTATCCTAGGAATCCTTACAATGACCCTTTAAGGAAGGCAAGCTGCTTTGAATATACAGCCACTTGTTTCAAAACCACTTCACTGGCTTCCTATTTTCTTCCAGGTTCAAGGTGCTGATTTCTATTTTTAAAGCTCTCCGCAACCTGGGACCCATATATTTTAAAGACTGCATCCCTGTAAATGAACGTCATTGCCAGTTAAATTCCTCTGGCCCACTTATATTCATGGTATCCTGTCACAGATCTGCAGGTTCCTCCACCGCTCAAGCCAGACTGATTTTACGGAGCAGCTGAGGTCCAGAGGGAATCTTCACCACCTATCTTTAGGAAGGAACACATGACCGTTCTTTTTCAGAGAGCTTTTTGTTAAGGTTGCTGTTTTTATAAGTTATTGCTACAGCCATCCACAAGGTCGTAAAATAGCTTGTTAATTCAGACTACTTATTTGTGGATAAGTTGATCCAGTTTTGTTTAACTGTATGCCCTTTGTCTGTAAGAATGTTGTTAGCTGCTTTGACTCCCTTGAGAAGGGATGTAAAAATAAAAGTGGTATCTGTATTTTGCAAACAAGAGGCTAACGTTGAAAACATACCGGCTCTCCAAGAGCCACCCAGTGAGTTAAAGATCTCAACCAAGAGCTTACTGACTCACAGCTCAGTCTATGACCACAGTATCACACCAACTCATTTTGAATTTAAGACTTCTTCTGTCTAATGAACCATAAAACTACTGACAATCACTTGCCACTTAAAAGTGAAGTCCCTGCGTGCTCCACCTATGTCTTGCATCAAGTTTCCAATACTGGGGCACACGATACCAAAAAGATGAAGGAAAAAGTTGCTCTGTTGGAGCAAAGGCAAGTTATCCAAGAAAGAAAGCTATTGAATCTTCAGATGGAAAAAGCCAATAAAGTTCTGTGGGGTATAATACCATGGAATCCACCTTCCATCTCCCCAGAACAGGCATTAAGGGAAAAGCCTTAAAATTATCTTTCCCCCTTTTCCAAATATGCCTGCTGTTTAATATATACGTCGACCTAAGTGCAATAGTAGTCTTGCAACTATTTTTCTACTGCACATTAAGGACATTTCCAAGTTATATTATGAGCTCCTGGCAATAAGAACAGCATAAAGTTTCTACCCTAGTTTTTGATGATAGCACTTTTCAGTGGCAAGGCTGAAAAGGAGGAAAGAAAAACAAAACTCAGATATCAAGTTGCCCAGCCACTGATAATATTGATATTATCCTGGGAAAAAATGTTATATTTATTTGTAGAAAGCCTTTCCATTTGAGGCTTAAGGGGGGTGGTTCCATACAATATTTATTTATGTTATTTATAGACCTTTCTCACTAAGACTGAAAGTGGATTACAAAACGTGCACAATATATTCAAAAATAAGATGTAAGATAAATACTCCTGCAAAATCATATCTATTATTCCAAAATATCAGCAGAGCCTCAACCGGGGCCTCCAACAGGTAGCTCAAGAGCTGTCCCGTTCACACAGAGAAGTTGCCACGCTAAAGACACGGATGATAGGCGGACTTTCGGTGCGCGATCACACCGCAACATCTGGGAAGCGTAGTACATCCATGGCTAACCCGTGGCTTCTCGCCAAAAATGCGGAGTAAAAAACTACCACATACGATGTACTAGTTTCCAGAAAACGCGGGGCAAGGGCCTGATCTGATCACGTTTCCGCTTGAATCCCGTCCATGCCCTGTCGCACACCGGATTTTATTTTGTAAGTCTCCACAGGATGTGCACAAACAATCATGCGCATGCGCAAACTTTGGTGTGAAAAAAAGTCCCGTTTGCCACGGAAGCAGTGCCTAGCAATTGCCGGTGTGATCGTGCAGCGCTGCTTCTTTGCCGTGCTGCAGGACAGCCGTGTGATCGGCACCTAACGGCCAAACCACGGGACCTCGACGGGACGTGTGATTGGGCTGCCGCGCGTTACTTTGCTCCGGGGCTAACAGCCACGCTTCCCCCCCACATTTTCCAGCCTGTGTGACCAGGGCCAGCTACCAGCAGCTGCTAAGTAGCTTGTGCATCCCCCAGAAGATCCAGAAAAAGATTTCCTCTAGGCTTTTTAAAAGCATTTATTTCAATAGGGTTTTTCTCTGTGCTATTTAGCTGGTAGCTTCATTTCTGGTATGCCTCCTAGCTTACCTTCTGTTTCTAGGACAAATGAAAACTGGTGACCTCTGGCCTATGACAAATCCAAGAATCCACAGAAAGTCCTCCAAAACCACACTGCCTGACAGGCTCTCTTAACAGACAGAAAAGAGGGTGCAGCCTCTAGCACACTGGCAGTTCACTCCATTCCACAAAAGTAAAGCTCCTTTAAAAAGCCCTAGCAAGGACTGTAAGCAATCCGACCTCCTTGAAGGAAGACCAAAACAGCACAAGTTGCTGCGAAGAACAAGTTGTCATGCAGGAAGGATCAGGTAGGGATGGTTAGTTCTTTAGGCATCCAAAATGCTTTCCTAGCCTGCTGCAGTGGTGCTAGAAAAACAAGTGGACAAAAACGTTACACAACTCAGTATTCCCCCCCCCCAGCACTAGCCCCACACCACAACAGCACTTAAAATTCTAAGGTATTTCAGAACAGGGCACATTCTAGGCATGATAAGGACAAATCATGGTGGGTAAAGTTGATCTACCTGCCACCCTACAATATTTAGGCCTTAATGGAATTAAGGGGGTATGAAGGCAGAATGGAAGAACTTATCATTGTGACACCCCCATAGCTGTTGGGGGTATCTGGGCATCACCACAGCTGTACATAACCTTAACATTAGGGTATAAGAAACATGATTCCCTGATTTAGGGAATCAAGTACTGAGCTGTCTCCCCCCTCCACCTGCAGCATCAATATTCAACCCTTCATAAAGCAGAGAAGTCCAAAGGGGGGGGGTTTTTACAATGTAGTGGGAACAAAATGCTCTCCAAGGCTGGGTGGGGAGAACTATTTTCTTTCTCTCTTTGTAAATGTGGTCTGTTAGCAAACAAAATGAGAGTTGTGAAGACAGACAGAGCAAAATAAAATTGAAGTAGAATATTTTGTGTTTGCAACTAACACCTTCATAAAAGCTCAAATGATTTTATCTCAAACCACATATTTGCACTTAATTCTCTACTGTCATTTCCTGATGACTGCAGACTAGAATAATGTTCTTGTATATACAGTATGAACTCAACAGAAGACTATTTAAAGCAGACCAGATAGTGCAATAGTTGTATCATTATTTCCTTTGAAAAGCGTTTAAACATTGAAAGTCCAGAAGATTAAGTGACCACTTCCACCAGAATAGGCTTATTGGTGGAAGTGATTTGAAGAGGGCTTATTTTGCAACAGAAGCCTGAATAAATATATGCTCTCATCAGGTTCAAAGTAAACGCTGCCATTTATACTAGATAACTGTCAGGGAAGTAAGAAAGAAGAAAGAGGGGACGGAGAGAGAATTCTAGACAGTATTCTCTGGTAGCAACTTTTTCCTGATTAGATTAAAATTTGTCTAGTTTCCTTTCACCCGGTGCTTCCCGCATTTCCATGGCTCTTTGACCTTCCTATTTTTCACATTCCCTACATAAAATGGCTGCCTACTAAAGATCTGCTTATAGCACCTGAAGAAGTGTATATGTTTGTTTGAAAGATATACCATCTCTCCAGAGACCTGTGCAAGGTGAGGTGTATAGGTTCTTGTCCATGAAAGCTTATGCTGGAATAAAGTTTTGTCTTTAAGATATCACAAGACTCCTCTTTATCTTAACTTTTCCAAGGTATTTCGTCAGGCTACAGTTTACCAGTGAGCAAGTTCCTATGTAGCATTTTCTCCACATGTGTGCTTTTAGAATTTCTTAACCAGAAGAATATATAGGAGAAAGAAGAAAGGGTTATTTTTTCCCTTTACAGAAAAGATACATGATCAAGATACTACGTTTCTTCCAGCTCCTTTAATCATTGGTCCTTCCTACCCCAATTAAGAGGAGGGGAGAAGTGGAGACTTATTTTAATTCTGAAGGAATGCTTCCTAAGTTGATTCTTATGTCTCCACTATCAATGTATTCTACCAGGAAGTGATTTTGTTTGTTTGTTTCATTAGCCATACCCCAATAATGGTCACTGGTCATCCTCCCAGATTCTGGTGTTATTTTTGAATTGAAATATTTTTATAACTTTATTTATAACTTGTTCAAGAGTTTTAACGTTTTTATATTCACTGCCTTGGGGACTCTCATTGGGTGGAAAGGTGGTATGAAAAATGTTTTAAGCAAATAAATAAATAGAAGTTATTGCAAAAGCCAGCCTTCACAGCAAAACATTATACTGAAAGAGGCCTTGAGCCAACTGTATTTTCTCCCTTACAATTCAACTCCCCCTTCCTGGTATCTAGAACTGGCTACGCTATCCATACCCTTCTCAGTCTTATTGTTGGAGGGTGTGGGGTTTGTTCATCAGATTCCATTGGGACTTAAGTAGCCTCAGCTCTCCTCTTTCCCACAAGGGTATCAATTAAAATAATCCTGCACACCCACTGTCTAGACCTCCAGTTACCAAAATTACTATTGTGTGGTACTGCATCCAACATTTCCAAGAAGATCAAAGTGTATTCCTTGCAATGCTGACTATTTAGAGAAAGGAGAAAGTCAAAAACTCATTATCTGTTACACACCCTTCCCTGAACAGATTTATTTACTGTGTTTCGAAAAATAAATATTCAAGAAGATATCTGACCACAGATGCTTTGATTAAGTTTGCAATGATCTTAAATTCACTAGGGTCTCAGTGCACATGACAACTTCTGCTCACTGCCAAGCAGTTTTTTATCCTGCTCCCAGATTGTCTGACCTGACTGCCCTAAACACATAAACACATGATAGAGTTTTGCTCTTGCACCATGCTGCAAACATCTACGTTAGGACTGAGCAGCTGCATGCAAACTGCAGAATACACTAATCCAGACTGAGAGGAGAGAGGAGGCACACACAGGAGAAAAAATGGAGAAAACTGGGCCTAACTTGAAAGATACTTTAAATTGGAATACCACAGAAAGATCAAGAATAATTTTATATGTCCCTCCCCACAATGCTAAAGAATTTAGGCTTGCAATTTAAACTGCAAAGAACATGGGAGGACCATCAACTTTATGCAGTTTCCGTCTCTCTCTCTCTCTCTCATTAGGTACTATAATCACAATTTTGTTTGTAGAAAACGAAGGCATTTATACTTCTACATTTCATAAATATACCAAGTACAATTTTATATGTAGAGAGCTTGGGAGAAGGGGGAGGCACCAGAGTTGCCGGCACCATGACGTTACTTCTGGGTAAAACCACAGCTTTTGCCAATTCCTAGAGCAAAGTGACATCACCAGCATTCTTTTCTTCTTCTGCCACTGCTCCAAGTGTCAGCGGGCAACAAGGTCAGTCAGTGGGAGATCTCCTGCCATAGCAGGAAGCCTCACACAACCCTGTTAATATGCTAAGCATTTTATATTGTTAAAGCAGTAAAATAAGTTTAGCCTCGATAAAGAAGTACTGTATATACTAAAGTTTTTCCCAAGATGTCCACCGCTTGAAAATTTTCAGAAATTGTACATCTCTGCTTATAATACAAAATTATTATCTCATGGCTTGTCATCATGCTATTCATTTCCTTAACCCTGGCTCTATATTATTGGCTACTACTGGAAACAGTAGGGAAAAGTTCCACATAATATTCTGACTCAACTCAAGTTGTATAGTGCATGGGTGGGGCACTGACATGAAACTGCCATTTTCTTTGGGAATATCACATTTCTAAAACATGCAGTGTCACCCTAGTAACAGCGACAAGATCTTGGTCGCTGCAAGTCCCCAACATATAGAGAACTACAAAAAATGCTGCATGACAGCCACAATGTTAGGAATCATAAACGAAAGTCCTTCTCTTGTTCGCATATTCTCGGGGTTATTTTCATTATTTATTATTAAGCTATGAAATGGACAAACAAAGCTGCTTTATACTGAATCAGACTGTGGTTTAATCTAGGTCAGTATGACCAACTGACTGTCCATGGCTCTCAGGTCGTTTCACACGACCAACTTCTACTTGATCCTTTGAGCTGCAGGTGCCAGGGACAAGACCTGGGACCTTGTGCTTGCAAGAAAGATGCTCTACCACTGAACTATGGCTCCCACCCCATGGCTCTGTTAAATTTATCAAGAAGTCACTGCCACACCTTGCAATGAAGTAGATGGAAACCCACAATGTATTAGGATCAAATGAACAGTGTGAACACACACCAGAACTCCATGAGAATGTAGACACATGATCAAACTTTTCTCTAAGTGTGCCAAACACACAAAAGTTACCATCTCTAACATAATTTGCTGGCCAGCATGCATCATTTTTAAATAAAATCAAGGATGATGGCCGACCATTTAATCTGTTCAACAACTACCCAAGCACACACACAGTGCCTACAATGCTACTTAATGATCATTAATGAAAGTTACAGAAGAGGAAGGTGAGTGGGATGTAAAGTGAAAGTGCACCATGCAATTCCTTCTGACCCAGTTGGCTTCTCCACACAAGGAGTGTACCTCAGATGCCTCTGAGAAGACAGAATGTACCTCAGAGCTCTCTCTACAAAATGGCCATCTCTGTTTCTCCATAGCAACCATATCTTTTCTGTAGAGTAGGAAGGATGAGTGGCAGCACAGTTAAGGCAGCACAGCCTTAACAGGACCCAATTTTTAGAAATTGTAATTGGCTCTTCTTAACCTTTTACAGAGATTGGTTAATTTTCTGAAGCTTGATATTGCTTCATCCTCAATTAACTGCCGTTTATCCTACTTAATTCACCTTTAACTCCAGTCCATGAGATAAAGAAACTGGAGTTTCTGACCTCTCGCATCATCCGTGTTGTGTAACAACCTAACACATTCCAATCCCTTACGCAGAGAATCTACACCTGAAAGATTCATGATGGGATTCACACCATGCCTCTAAGTCTGCCCCCAACTTCTCCCTTCCCCCCTCCTGTAAACTTTCCTATAACATCTGAAGCTCTGACTCACAAAACCTCATGGTGAAATAAATATTGTTAATCTAAGATGCCACTGGACTTCTGTTGTATTTTGCTACAACAGATTAATATGGTTACCCTCTGGAAGTGTCCAGCCTTGCCAACAAAGCCTCAAAGGCCCTGTGCCCTTCATCTCACACTTAGGGCAAAGACTGATTCAAGCCAATTTGTTTTATGTGCCTTACAATGCAATAATAAGAACACATTCTTGGGAATAAACCCCATTGGGTAGACCTGAGTAGAATTCTGAGTAGATCTGCTTAGGACTCCTCTCTAAATTGCCATAAAAACTAACATTTTGGCTCAGCTAGGTAGCACACTCAACTGCAAATGCCTAAAATCAAGTCAGAATTTACCATGCTACTCCCATTCATTCCCATGGAACTTAGTATTCTCAGGCCACCAAAAAGATCTGCAACTACTTTTGACATAACCACTTGCACTTACGAATTTCTGTTATAATTGAAAAATGATTTAAGCAATACCGCGCACCAGATTTGTAAATCATAGTTTACCACACACACAAAAACCTGGCTATAATCCAGCACACAGCAGAAATGAAATGTGCAGTGAATTGCAGCCTTTGAGATGTTAAAATTGGTATATCAATTTGCTTCTAAAAACATGCCTTTAATTCGTTTTTCCCTAGCTTGTGATTTTCTCCAGAAGTTAGTACATTAAAATTGTAGCTTTCAAAAAATATAACAGAAAGTATTAGTGGTCCCCATGATTAGTGACACCAGTGAAAAGAAAAAAAACAAGAAAACATGCCTGCAGGTGCAAATACTTGTACAACTGAACATCAGTAATACAGAATAATACATTATAAATATTGAAAAACACACATATACCTACCAAAGTAGTCAGCCTTGGGACAAGAATCCATCTCCTGCTCTAGACGCTGTGTAAGAGCTTCTAATTTTAACTCTGCTGTGGATGACCCTTGTTCTTGCTGTGGAAGGAGTGTCTGACAGGGCAATTTTATTTTTGAAGAAGTGGAGGTTTCTTGGTGACCCAAGTCATGCTGCAGAGTGCCAATGCCCTCTATAAAAGGAGGTTTTGGAACATCGGAAATCATTGGCCCATGAGATGTTACACTGATGGAATTCTGCTCAGGGCTCATGCCAGATCCAGCACAATTTAGCCTGTGATTTTGACCATGAACTACAAAATGGCCTGTGGGCTTTGGTTGAGTGTTGGCTTGCTGATAACCAACACTTGGAGGTAACGGAGTAGGAAGTGAAGCAGAAACCAAAGAGGGAGAACTCTCGCCGTGCCTCGATTGGCCGTCACCAACACTTTTACTTGGGGTGCCAGAAGCTAGCGTCTCAAGCCCACAGTTTGGATGAAAGGGATCAGACCGATTCAAAAGTGCCTGAGTAGGGTGTGCAGAAAACGAAGAAGATCTTTGCTTGGGAAGTCCTGCAGACAATTCATCACCAAAGCCAACAGAAGAAGACAAAGGGGTACAAGCATGTGAAAAGGATGACGTTCTTGGGCAAGTTGAGTTTTGGTCACAGCTCTGACTGAGCCCAGGGCCCTCACCTCCACTTTCCTGACTGCCATACCCACTTTCAGAGGATCTGCAACAACTTCGTGACTGTTGGTATGGCTGGAGATCTGCTTGAGGTTTCGTAGGACTTCTCTGCAGTGAATCACTATGATTCATATTTGACCATAAATGGGAGCCCATGTTAGACTTCAGGCTGGAAAACTTATCAGCATCTCTTCCCCAACTGTGAATAGCTGTCCTGTTATCGCCATTATTGAGCTCTTCATGGGAAAGGGAAGAAAAAGCTGCTTTGGTACCACCTGGGCTTGCCTGACCTGCTCTGCGATAACCATGTCCTCCAGGGACTTCAGAACCCACCAGACTGTCACTATATCCATGATCACTACTGGCTCTTTTGCCATCTTGGTATAACTTTGCCCACTCTCCATCAGTAGGAGGTGGGGGCTGATTTGGGAACGCTAGCTGGTGCCCTGCACATACCATTGAAGACGTGGCCAAAGGAGGCTTAGCGATATTTTCTCCCAATTGCACTTTGTTTGTTCCTGTGGCACCTCTAGCTACAGGGGAGCCTGGAAACTGATGCTGACTACCAAAACCAGCACCACCATTTGAAGATCCGGAGGCTGCTTTCATCAGCTCCTCTTGTTCTCGCTGTTTCTGAAGGTGGATTTTGGCCATTTTTGTAGCAAACACTCTTCTGGTTTCTTCAAATTCTGGGTTGTTCACAACCACTTTGTCCACCCGAAAAAGGCCATCCTTGGAGGCTTCGTACATATTAAGATCTTCTATAAATTTACTCGCCTCCAGCCCCAGATCATCATATTTATCCATTTTTTTAAAAAAAAATATTCACTTGCACTACCAAAGAAGCAAAAATCCAGAAAGGAAAAAAAAGGCACTGCGATTTTAAATACTAGATTCCGTTGCTATGTTAAATTTCCTCTCTGCGGTCACTTAAAACCTTTTTAAAAGGCCCTCTCTGCGATCCTTTTAACCGACTGAGACGGGAGGGGAGACCATATAATTGTTTTTAACAAGCCCGAAGTATCTTCCTCGTGTTACTCAGGGCAACGTTACATGCAAAGTTTATTCCAGACTTGATGAGGCACAACGTTCGTGTTTGTTCACCATCCAGGCCTCACATGACCACAAACACCTCTTCACATCTCTCTGGCATTACTTGAGTGAAAGGGCCTGAATGAAGGGGGAGAAAGGGACTACTTCAGAGCGAGTCTCAGAAAAACAACGCATGTATAACCCCCCCCCCTCACGTTTTCGTCATGGCATTACTTCCAGTGCCAAGTTTCACAGTAACCTTCTCCTCAGGCAAGCTAACTGTCAACGTGTCTTCCTTCAAACCAGACACACACACACACACGGCAGAGGCCACTAGGAGTGGACTAAGGAGGGAGGGAAGGGGACCTACACCTACTCCCCCACCCACCCCGAGGAAATAGGACGAGTGGAAATAGGAAAGCTGCGGAGGAAGGAAGCCCGCGAAGCTCGTCCTTTTCTCCCCCACAACCCAACCCAACCCAACGGGGGGAAATCTTTGCCTCTCCTTCCTTTCCCTCCAACTCGGAAGGGAGGCTTAGTTCTTCTTCCGCCCCGCCAGAGTTACCCACCGCCCCAGGCCGAAGCCGCTCGCCCGGCCGGCCGGCCGCGCGAACTTGGCGCGGGACGTTCCGAGGCGCGCGCGGCGCGCTGGGGGGGCTGGCTGGCAGGCGGGCCACGCCAGATTGAAGCCGCCGCCGCCGCAGCAGCAGCCCTGGCAAGCGCCGAGGCCCACCGCCGAGTCGGGAGGGATCCTTGGAATAGTTCGCCTGCCCGACCAGAAGTTTTCTCGTGGCACTTTCGGCCGCCTGGGCTGGGAAGTCACGCTCGTCTCGGGCGGGCCATGGCGCAGCCGACGCTGCTCGACGCCCGCCCTCCGCGCGGCTTCCTTGTCCTGCTGCCACCCTCCCTACCCGCCCGCCCCGGGCTCTGGGGCGTCGAGGCTGTTTCTGCCGCTGCCGCCTCCTCCTCTTCCCGTTCTCCCGCTTCTGCCCTTGCCAGGCTTCCAGGGGGGAGGAGCTCCAGGCAGGTCCCGCGGAGTTTGCAACGTGGTGGTGGACGGAGGGAGAGACCGAAATGTGTGTCAGCGCCTGTTGGCAGCCGCGGAAGCCAGCCGAGCTCTTTCGGGAGGAACGGACTCGTTCGGCGGGGAGGAGCCAGGCGAGGGCAGCCCGAGGCCCCCCCCCCCCCCCCCCCCGGGGCCGGGTCTTGCCTTCAGAAGGGAAAGAGAGGGGATATTTAACACCCAGGCCCATTCCCAGTGTCCACGGGTACACGAAGAGACTGCTTCTGAGCAGGTACAGAGGGCATTCCGCCCGCCAGAGATCCTGAATGCGCTTCCCGCTGTGAGCAGACCCCGGCATGCTCTCATATGAGAGGTCTCAGCCAATGCTCCCTCTAAGCTGTGGAGCCTTGTGAACAGAAATTCTGCTCTGTGAGCTACTGGCATTGAAGTTGTGAGCGAGCGATTCGGCTACTGCATAAATTAGTTTGCCCTGGAGCCATCCTTCCTGAGCGAAGACAAAAATGTGTGAGTTGGAGGACAAAAAACTGTGAGCTAGCTCACACTAACTCAGCTTAGAGGGAACAATAAAAAAATTAAAATAACGTGTGAAAAAAAGTGTCCAAAAAGTGAGGTAAGTTGCAAAACTTAAACAATGTCAAAAAATAAAACGTGGCTAGAATTGAGGTCTCCTGTGAGTAGGAGGCACAGGTCAAATGGCCCTTGACCATCCCACAGCATGACTTCCAAGGGACTCACTTATTTCTGATTTTTAGAAATAAAGCACAGTAGGCATTATGCACTGCTTGCACTGTAAACTGGCCACTATCCATTGTTCCCTCACTAGCAGCAGCATTTCTCCTCTTACTGGATCCTCAAATAAATACACACCTCCAATTGCTTTTCCCATGATGCCCACACTATCTACTACTATCCATCACATTTTATTCCAGTCTTCCAAGGTGTTGGAGTGGTGTTCATTGCTCTCCCTTCATTTTAATCTTACAGCGATGCTGTAAAGTAGGTTAGACTGAGCGATAGTGATTGGTCCAAGGTCACCCAGAGGGCTTCATGACCAAAAGAGGATTTGAACCCATGTCACCTCACCTCTGCACCACTACTGATGGGGACCATAGCATTAGCTTCTCAGAAGCTATCCAAGTATTTCCTTTAGTATGCAAACAAATTAAGAGTGTATCTTGTGAGCAACCATGCTTGTTTATTCCTCCGTCTGTTATTTTCTTCCTAGTGACATTTCCTTTTACAGAATGATTGCTGCCCTTAAACATGATTGAGTCTATTAAGAAACCTGTCTATGATTAATCAGACTGAGGCTTTGAACTAGGGAGTTTCCCACGCACTGAATTACTAACGGCAAATAAGGAAAAAAGAAAAACAAACCAAACACCCCTGGTCTCATCCCGTTATGGTTTCTCTAGAAAATATGCAGAGCCAGCTTCAAGTCTGTGCTTGAAAACTAGAAGACTATTCTTAAAAAAAACAACTTTATTTTATTGCCCTCTGGAAACCTGTCTCAATGAAAAAATTAATCTGCTGTCTATACAGGTAGATGAAATGTGTGTGTGTGTGTGTATTCCATCTGGCATAAAGTACAAACTGATTTGTGAATCACTCATCACAATCCCCTCACCTCAAGTGCTTATCTCCATAGGTGGAAGACACAGTAGCATCACACCCACAGACAGAATATCAACCCGTCGGCTGCAAAACGTGTGCTATGTAAAGATTATATTGTGTTGTCCTCCCTTACCCCTATAAAGCATTGTTAGTCCCTTGTGAAATGAGTAACTGTAAAATCGCTCAGAGCCAGCAGCTCTGCAAGGATTGAGCTATCAATAAATTGAAAGTTGATTATTATTGTTGTTGTTGTTGTTGTTGTCATTATTATTATTATTATCTTGTGGGGGAAATGACCAGCTAAAAGGAAGTGTGATGAAGCTCTGGCTTCAGGTTCTTATGGGCCTTAGGCCTGAACGATTTGTAACATGCAGGATCAGGGTTCCCCCAACCTGACTTTGATGCTGACAGATGTCAGGAGGAGCAAGGGAACCTTTTTTTCCAAGTGCCAATTCAGATCGGGACTCCTGTGCAGGGGAAGAAGGGGCTTCAGCCTTCCCCCTCATGACATTTTCCTGACTTAAAATGACCCAGAGGCTGCTATTTGCCTCATGGGCTATGGGCTTTGGACACAGTATGTTCTGTCATCGCCACCCCAGAATATTCTGCCTTGACTGACATAAGAATCCCACTAGGTCTCAAAACTAATACAAGAGAATGGACCAGTGACCTAGCTCAGATGGGGGGGGGTTTACTCTCACCAATTCCTAGCCCTGTGTTTGTGTTCCAGTGGAGGCACAGGTGTATTATCAGCTTTAATAGAATCATAGAATCACAGAGTTGGAAGGGGCCACACACAGGCCACATAGTCCAACCCCTTGCTTAATGCAGGATCAGCCTAGAGCATCCCTGACAAGTGTTTGTCCAGCTGTTGCTTAAAGACTGCCAGTGAGAGGGAGGTCACCACCTCCCTAGGCTGCTGATTCCACTGTTGCACAGCTCTTACTGTAAAAAAGTTTTCCCTAATATCCAGCTGGTACCTTCCCACCCTAAATTTAAACCCGTTATTTCAAAGGGGTGGAGGCATGGCTCTTTGGTAGAGCATTCCTTTGCATGCATAATGTCCAATATTAAATCCCTGACATCTGTACTTCAAGAAGGATCAGTTTGTGGGTGATATGAAAGACCTGAGACTCTGGACACAGGAGTGTTAACTATGGGGGGCAGAGGAGCTCAAGGCCCCTACCCCTGCCCTAAACTGCCAGGTAGCATCATGAAGTTGTTTAGGCTTAAACTATGCAGTCTCATCCTCTCCATGTGTACAGAATCTGCCAACTCCACTTTCTTTCTCTGGGACTTTGGGACACTTACTTGTCACACAGGAGCATCCCTCCACCGCCTTATTTTTTCCTTGGGAAGTTCTGCCTAAAGCCCCTATCTTCAACCTGTGGATCATCGAATCACACAATGTACTGGAAGTTAAGGTGATTTCAATATCCTGGGACTTACAGCTTTAGAGAAGAAGAAATGGAGGACATGGATGGGGATATTTCTGTCTTTAGCCATGTGTGTTGGGGGGCAGGGGGAGAAGAAGCCCATAGTTTAAATGCTGGAACTTAAGGTGATTTTGGTATCCTGAGACTTGCAGCTTTAGAGAAACAGAAATGGAAGATATAGGAATAGCTACTTTTTTTGGCTCTGTGCATCTGTACATGGGGAGGGGGAAGATAAAACTGGTTCACCAAATATTGTAGAAAGTGAAGTAATTATGTTGTCCTCCTGGACCCTGCTTCAACCAAACAATTGCTCCAATAATTTTATGTCAGGGTAACTGAAAAGCCAATATTTACTTACTGTGGATTTACTGTGGATCCTGAGATGCATTTGGAGACTCATATTGAGTATCCAATGTTTAAGTGGTATAGTTGTTTGAGTATTAGTCTAAGACTGAGAAGCCACTTAGCCATGAAGGACACTTAAGTGACCTTGGGCCAGTTACAACTTACCCTAAATTATAAGGAAAAGGAGGAGGAGGAGATTGGATTTATACCCCATCCTTCACTCAGAGCAGTTTACAAACTCCTTTCCCTTCCCCTCCCCACAACAGATACCCTGTGAGGTAGGTAGGGCTGAGAGAGCTCTTTCCAGAACCGTCCTTGAGAGAACAGCTCTGACAGAACTATAGCTTGCCCAAGATCACCCAGCAGCTGCAAGTGGAGGAGTGGGAAATCAAACCTGGTTCTCCCAGATTAGAGTCCGCCCACTTAACCGCTACACCAAACTGGGGGAGGAAATATGTCCTTTCATACATGAAATGTTTACTCAATTTGTCTTTCACAGAATCCTCTTTCTTTGACTCAGATTCAGACTATTATGCATGAAAAAGAAAATTTAAAATCAAATGATTAATTGTTGATGGCATATGTTTTTGTGGAAATATTATTTAATAAAGATTACCAAGTGTGGACCTGTACCAAGTTCAGCTCCGTGCCGTGCCCAGGAAACTGAGAAGTCTGCACCTCTGCCTGGAGAGCTGCTGCCAATCAGAGCAGCCAAGACTGGCCTTGATATATAAAGCAGCTCCACTCTTAGGCAGTGGCAGCATTTTCTTCTCTGGTTAGGCCAGAGGTTCAGCAGAGGCTGTGGACTGCCCACTCTCTGACAGCAGGTTTGAAGCTGGGAAGATTTATTATTGGTGCCGGATAATAAACAAACACCATCCAACCATAATTTATAAACTTACTTCTTTTCTTTTTAAAACGTTTTATTGAAAGATATATTGCAAAATTACAAAGCATATAAAGCATCATACACAGGTGTTGAACTATACATGCACATTTTTACAAGTTTACATGTCAGAACAGCGCTTTGCAATATCGAGTACAGAGTGTTTGATTGTTTTTGTTAGTTATATACGATAGAATACAAGAATTAACAACCTCCAACTGACCCATACAAATGCCTGGAGTTAATAAGAAGTAAAGGTAAA
The DNA here is from genome assembly GCF_001447785.1 of Gekko japonicus. NCBI lineage: Eukaryota > Metazoa > Chordata > Lepidosauria > Squamata > Gekkonidae > Gekko > Gekko japonicus. The sequence goes on from NW_015160231.1 coordinate 582,226, forward strand.
GGTTTCCCTTGCTCGAAAGCTAGTCGAATCTGACTCTAGGGGGCGGTGCTCATCTCCATTAATAAGCTGAAGAGCCAGCGCTGTCCAAAAACGTTTCTGTGGTCATGTGGCCGGCATGACTAAACACCGAGGCACATGGAACGCTGTTACCTTCCCACCTAAGTGTTACCTATTTATCTATTTGCAATTTCTTGCTTTCGAACTGCTAGCTTGGTAGGAGCTGGGGCCAGAGACGGGAGTTCACTCTGTCACACGGCACTAGGGTCTCGAATTGCCAAACTACAGACCTTCCGGTCTACAGCTCAGCGTCTTAACCTCTGAGCCATCGCAGCCCCTAAGATCTAGTAGGAGAGGTTAAACATTGTATACTATTAGTGCACAGTCCGAGAACCTTGACCACAGTTTGTTTAAAATTAGAGATCATTTTTCTAACAAATTGGTTTGAGTCTGATTGTTCTCAATTGTTGCAATACCATCTCAAATCTTATCAAGAATACAATATTCTTTGAGTTTGTTAATCCACTGTTGTAAGGTAGGAATGTTTTTGGTTTTCCTTTGTGAGGCGAGACGATTCTTTGAAGCAGTCACCAGGAGTACGTAGTTCTTTATGTGCCCTACGGATTCTAAAAATATCCCACAAGTTAAGGAGGACCGCTTCTGGAGGTTTTGGTATGTTGTATCCCATATAGTCTTTAATGCGTGTCAGTATTTGAATCCAGTATTAACTTCTTTGCATGCCCACCAGCCATACAGGAACATCCCTTTCTCTCCACATTGTTTCCAACATACTGATGATATAGTTGGAGTAACATAGGAGAGCTCGGCAGGTGTTAAATACCATCTAGATATAACTTTGAACGTTAAACATCGGATATTATAACATTTAGAAGTGTAAATGGAGGAGCTCTATATTTGAGCCCATTGCAATTCCGATAATTCCTTTTGGAGATCCGTGTGCCAGGCCTTTTGGTATTGCAACAGAATGGAATTATTCGATTGTAACAGCATAATATAGACTTCTTTTCTACCTGACACGACATAACTGTAGGAAGTTCTTCCACATGGCAAGGTGCAAGGACCCAGTGCAGTTGTTGGCATAATGTCCCCTAAGAGCCCTTAAATAGATGATATAGGAAGTGACAATAACGGGGTTTTGGGGGATAGTTCCAGGTGGTTTTTGGGATGTGTTCCAGTGCTATATACTGTTAGGGATTACCCATCATATTTATAGCAAAGACCCACATACTTATAGGCAGCCTTTCCCTTGTGTAAGTTGATTAAACTCCTTTAGCCATTGTAAAAGAATATTAATTGCTGCTTTGCTTTTTCTTGCAACTCTATCAAGATGATGATAGTGTAATTAAAACCCCAAGAATGTGAAAAGCATAGTGGCTTTCTTAAAAGATGTTTGCAAGTGGATTACCACTCCACATCAATTGAATGCAAAACAGCGCACTGTTAAGAAAAAAAAAACCACAAAGATTTTGCCAGGTGCAGGGAGGGGATATACAGCTATGTGATTATCGCTGTGATGATAGTTGCCTTGGGGGCTTTTTGTGTGGGGGCGTCATAAATTTTGATGAGCTCATCTTTAAACTGTAGGAAATTTCTCAACCTGCCAGTAGCCATTATATAGAAAAATGCTATTGGTGCAACCACTAGCAATTGCATGTGTGATTTTTTTGTAGCGGGTTCAGGAGTTCCTGGGGGTTACCATTCCAGGGAAGAACAACGGCCTTAAACTGTTCTTCAGCATAAAGGGGTCTGCCAGATTATCATGTCCTAAATTCCTTCAAACATTGCTGTATTTTAAAAATGTAGAGATCTGGCTGCTTTTCTGTGAGCAGCTCTTTCCCGGGCATAGTAACATTTAAATGATCTAATAAAGTGAAACTGCACACGTCCTGGCCAGGCAAGCACAGCAGTTGACAAGTCTTTGGGAAAGACCCATGTGGCCACTACCTTACTCTTGGGTGGTCATTCAGAAATTACTCCAGTGGTGAGCCTCTCACAAAAAAGTCCTTCCCACACAAATAGGATAACAGTTAAAGGCCCTTAAGACACAACCTAGGCATTAGGATTATTTAAAAATTAATCATATGTCCGACTATGCATATACTTCCCTTTACTGGCTTTTTTTCGGGGCAACATTGTTTAGCTACCTAAACTGAATATTCTAATGGAGAACTCCATTCTTGATTTTGAGCTATATATGCATGCATAGATTGCATCCCCCTTCTGCTTTTGATGTGCCGCATTGTTTTTGTGTACCAGCAATGTGGTACATCGAGCAAAATGAACACATGCCAATAAAACTAAACACCTCCGCTTCAATTTAGACCTGCTAAATATGGCAGAATATGGATAAGCCGCTGTCAGATGAGGAATGGTTCTGAATTCTGCAGCATGATTGATAAGATTGTCATAAAGCTTTATATATTCTTTGCTAGGGACTTTGTAGAATTTTTGATTGAGATTATTGAAGGCATGTATAGGCATAGTTCTGCATGGTATCTGTTTTTACTGATGGAAAATGTCTGCATCTTAAATAGACATAATAACACAGTCAGTTATCTTCTGTGAATCCTATTATGTCTCAATTTCTCTTCTTTTTAGCTTCAAGCACCCATTATTACAGCCATCACCTCACATGCCTTGTGTCCAGGGGTCATTTCTGCAGGAGCGCACAGGAGCGGAGCTCCGGCAGTAAAGAGCCCAGGGGGCAGGCACATGCAACAAGCCCCACCCCCAGCTCCCAGCAGCCCTCAGTCAGAGCAAGAAGCAGCCAGGTAAATTGCAGAGCCCCCCCCCCCCCAGCCCAAAACAGTC
>NW_015160231.1:585086-623615 GCF_001447785.1 Gekko japonicus
TAGCCTGAGCGATGGGTGTTGCCTTCTGACACACTTCCAGTGATGACAGGGGGTGTGACATATGCAAATAAGTTATACTAATGAGTTATGCTAATGAGCTCCTGCACCTCTTTTTCTACAAAATGACCCCTGCTTGTGTCCATTCAGGTCCCATGATCTCCAGTGTAGATTTCCCCCCAAGAATAAAGGGGACCCCCTCCTCTAGGGTTGCCAGCCTCCAGGTGGGGCCTGGAGACCTCCTGGAATTACAACAGATCTCCAGACTACAGAGCTCAATAGGGTTGCCAGACCCTAGGTCCGGGCAGGGATTCCCTTGGTTTTTTGGGCTTCTGCCCACTGCTGGCCAGTTGGCCGGCAGGGGAAGCCTCACCCCCAAAAAGGAACGTTGCACAGCGACAACCCCGATGTGATGATATCACACAGAAGTGACATCATATCGGGATGTCACCCAACAACGCTCCGCTTTTTGGGCAAAACTCTATGGTTTTAGGCCCCAACATGATGATGTCACTTCCACATGACATCATCGTGTCGGGGACATCACGTGATGTAGGAGATAATGACTCAGCCCTACCCCACCTTCCTGAGTAGATATAAATTACCTGCCTACCATTTTTCTTCTCACCTGGACACTGAGAGTACTCCATCTTTCTCTGTTATACCTCTGAGGATGCCAGTCACAGCTGCTGGCGAAACGTCAGGCCCTACAATGCCAAGACCACGGCCATACAGCCCAGAAAATCTACAACAGCTAATGATTTTTTAAAATGATTTTTATTTATATTAACATCTCAACAGAATACTAATACTATACTTTTCTACACAATACCAAACATATTGCCAGATTACAAAATATACAATGATGCAGGATAGGATAGTAAATCTATCATTTACCCTTAACAACAAAGTACATTAATCTATTTTTTTCAAAAATACAGAATCTTGTTATAATATGAGTTTTTTGGAACTATTTCATTACTCATCAAGTACTCTATAATACAACAACTAATGATGACGTCACTTCCACGTGACATCATCATGTCGGGGACATCACGCAACATCCCCACCCATCCCCAGAACGCCCCTCAAATCCACCCACCGGCAACCCAAGGGGACCTGGCAACCCTAGAGCTCAATGAAACGTCAATTAAATTTGCATAGGATAACTTAAGGGTGGGTTATACATAACTAGATACAATTCATATGTTTTTTGTACTGAAGATGAACATAAAAAACTACGGGTGACAGAAATACAAGTAAAGAAATTGCCTATTCCCTTCTTCAGGTAAAGGTTCCCTTGCTCGAAAGCCAGTCGAGTCCGACTCTAGGGTTGCGGTGCTCATCCCCGTTTCAAAGCCGAAGATCCAGCGCTGTCCGAAGACATTTCTGTGGTCATGTGGCTGGCATGACTAAACACCAAGGCGCACGGAACGCTGTTACCTTCCCACTGAAGTGGTACCTATTTATCTACTTGCAATTTCTTGCTCCCACTCCAAATAATCTAAGAATATACAAAGTTCTCTCAGCCCCCAAAATAAGTCTAGCTCACCACTTTAGTGGTGCATAATGCTAAAAGGCTAGAACTTAAGGCTGCCAGACAGTCTTCAGATCACCTGGCTATACTACACACATTACCATACAAATGTAAGAGTCCAGTGGCACCTTTAAGACCAACAAAGGTTTATTCACATGCACACGAAAGCTCATACCTTGAATAAACCTTTGTTGCTCTTAAAGGTGCCACTGGACTCTAAGTTTGTTCTATTGCTTCAGGCCAACATGGCTGACCACCTGGAACATTACCATACAATAACTATTAAGTATTATTTCCCATCTCTGTGAAAATGGAATATGGCACTTCGTAAGATGGCTCCATTTGCACCGTAATAGCCGAGACCTGAGCCAGTGTGGTGTGGTTTAGTGGTTAAGAGTGTCAGACCAGTATCTGGGAGACCTGGGTTCGAATCCCCACTTGGGCTATGGAAAGCTCACTGGGTGACTTTGGGCCAGTCTCACTCTCTCAGCCTATCTTAACTCATAGGGTTGTTGTGAAGATAAAGTAGAAGAGAGGAGAACAATGTAAGCCACTTTGGATCCCCTCTGGGGAGGAAGGTGAGTGTGTCAGAATCTAGGGTCAGTCCAAGCCAAATTCCAGGGTCAGAATCAAAGTTCAGTCCAAAGGTCAGTTACTGAGAGAGCAGAGTCCAGTTGAGAATGTTATACAGGAAGCAAAGTCCAACAGTCCAAGGTCATTCACAAGTACAGGGAGGAAGATTCCGGAGTCAAAGTCAAGAGCCAGTCCAAGGGTCGCAGGAACAGGGCAGAGTTCAGAGCTGTGGTCACTAAGACAAGAGGTTAGTGACTTGTTCCTTCCACATCAAGCAGTCTCCTTTGACTGGCTTTTATAGGCCTCTGCTGTGCAGGTACTCATCATCAGCAAGCACCTGGCATCGGGTCAGGAGATGTGCACTTTGTCTTCTATCCTGAAGCTCCATTCTAAGCCTTCATCTCCGGCGCTTAAAGGGTGTGGGTGGAACTGGAGGGCTGGTAACGACCATCTGCTTTTCCTCTGTTGGAACAGGGCTGGAAGGTGCTGGTGGCTCTGCATCAGTTGTTGGCTGTGAATGACAAGCCTACAGCTCAAATTCTTGTTTGCCAGTTTCTGTTGGTTCAGAGCTGATTTCCGAAGGCTCTTCTTCTCCTGAGGAGTCCTTGCTGTTGCTGTGTCCTGGCTGACCCATGACAGTGGGGTACAAATTACCATCAGGATTATCACCTAAATAGTGGTATACTTTAATTTAGGAATCTCTGCTATTGCACTTTACTTGAGTATTGTTCTGACACTTTAGGAAAATGGATAACTGACTGTTTATGATTGTTTTATGCATGATTTTAACTGTATTTATATATGCATTTTATGTAAGCCGCTCTGAGCCTGCCTGGCAGGGAGGGCAGAGTATAAATCAATCAAACAAACAAAATATATAAGAATCCGGGGACTATACATCACACACATATACTCCATGTGCAACTGATACCTGGATGACTTTTCCTAGGGAAAGTAGCACGAGGAAGGATTAATTTGGAGTGAAGAAGCCACAAGGCGATCCTTTTCCCACCCACAACTTCTTAAGCTCCAGATTTCATCTCCTTTTCCTAGGAAAGCACTCACTGGACTTTTATTACACTCACAAACATGTATTTTTTTTATCCCCCGCCCTCCCCGCAAGCAGGCTCAGGGCGGCTTACAAGAGAGCATGTGATTGGGTTTAAAAATTAGGCACTTTTAAATCTTACAGATATCAGTGGGAAAGTTTTTAATAACTTCCTGTCCTATGAATTTGGTTTGCATCACCTGGAGGTTGGCAACTCTAATTTACATTCAGGACGTAAGTCTCCTGATTAAATGAGCAGGCTTTAAAATTGCAAGCTAAATTATTCCATTGGTTTACTGGAAAGAAGTATGTTACACAATTCACACACACACCCCAGAACCCAGACAGTGAGAAATGCTCTGTGGCTTCCTTTATATAAAGAATAACACCAGTTTTGGACTTCTTTCTTTTTCCATCTGAAATATCATGCAGAGGTTTCTATTTCAGGCTCAATCTGCAAGGGTGCTTTGCTTGCAAGAGGAAACAGCCATCTTATTTTCTGTCTTTCCCTGACCCTGTTGGCCTCTGTTAACAATGTAAAATACATTTCCTTCCTGTTAAAAAATGGGATTAGATCAGCCTTGTGTAAAACAATACATACACAGACAACACCACAAACTTTCCATCTCATCTCTTCAAATTTGACCTACTTGTCTATTTCAGAATTTTGCCAGCCCTCGCTGTTAATACAAACATGATACAGTATCCCCCAAAGTCATTACAGTTTCATAGGATGACAAGATTAACATAAATGCTGAGTCCCATTTACTTATTTTTGCTGTTTCTACTAGACTGACCTGTAACCTACATTCTTCTTGAACCAGATTGTAATGCAGTTACATTTCACACATGATGCTGAAAAATGCCTTTTAGGATTTCACTGGTCCAAATTCAAATGCAAATTCTACATTGGCAAAACTTCCCACCCTACTTCTCCAAAACCATTGTGAAGCAGATGGGAAATGTATTGCTGTATCTTCTCTTGGGATGCAGGGCTTGTGAAAGACTAGGGATTGTCCCCAGGTTAAAAAAACCCTGGCAACCCTATGCAGTGGTTAGAGTTTCTCTGGATGTATATCTAACTCCCTTCAGAGTCATCATTCAGCCTTTAATCAGTTTAATCAGATAATCAACTCAGGCCAATTTTGACGAGTGCATCTTCTGAATGTTTTTAGTTAGTTGGAACCATGACTTCAAGGTTTTTTCTATTGATTGCTTAGGCTGTTTTGGTTTGAGTTCAAATGTACATACCGTACATATGTATGTGCGTGCCATCAAGGTGGTGGTGCTTACCTTCAAAGCCCTATGGCCAGGGGCCTGCATACCTGCGAGACCGCCTCTCCCCTTATGAGCCCCAAAGGGCGTTATGATCTGGTAATCAGCATCTCCTAGTGGTCCCCAACCTGGTGGAATGAGCCCTGGCCCCAACCTGGTGGGATGAGCTCCCACATGAGATCAGGGCCCTGAGGCTTTGATAGAAGAAGAAGAAGAAGAAGAAGAAGAAGAAGAAGAAGAAGAAGAAGAAGAAGAAGAAGAAGAAGAAGAAGAAGAAGAAGAAGAAGAAGAAGAAGAACTCCTTTCCCTTCCCCTCCCCACAACAGACACCCTGTGAGGTAGGTGGGGCTGAGAGAACTCTGACAGAAACTGCTCTTTTTCCAAGAACAGCTCTGACAGAACTGCGGCTTGCCCAAGGTCATCCAGCCAGGTGCTAGTGGAGGAGTGGGGAATCAAACCCGGTTCTCCCAGATTAGAGTCCGTGCACTTAACCACTACACCAAACTGTTACTGTATTTTATTGGATGTATTTTAACTGTTTTTAATTCTTCATATATTATATTTGGTGGAACCCACCCTGAGCCTGCTATGCAGGGAGGGTGGGATACAAATCCAATAGAATAAATAAAATAAAGTCGCAACTGACTTATGGCAACCCTGGCAAGGGGCTTCCAAGATAAGTGAGAAACAGAAATGGTTTGCCATTGCCTTCCTCTGCAGCAGTGTTCCCTCTAAGTTGAGTTGGTGTGAGCTAGCTCACAGTTGTTTAGCCTCTTGCTCACACATTTTTGTCTTAGCTCAGGGAGGATGGCTCCAGAACAAACTAATTTATGCAGCAGCCAAATCTCCTGCTCATGACTTTAATACCAATAGCTCACAAAGTAGAATTTTTGCTCACAGGGCTCCATAGTTTAGAGGGAACTTTGCTGCAGAGCCTTCATTCAAATACTGACCCTGCTTAGTTTCCAGGATCAGGCAAGAACATAGCATTTCACACCCCAGTTCTAGTATATTGGTGGAAAGTGCTGTCAGATTGCAGGCAGCTTGTGGCAAACCCCATACAGTTTTCAAGGCAAGAGACAAATGGTGGTTTGCCATTGCCTGCCTTTGCATAGCAACCCTGGACTTCGTTGCTGGTCTCCCATCCAAGTACTAATGAGGTCTGACTCTGCTTAGCTTCTGAGATCTGACAGGATTGAGCTAGCCTGGGCCATCCAGGTCAGGAAAGTTCTAGTGTAGGGAACAAACAAGCATGTTAAAGTTGCCTTTTCTAATAATGGATTGTTATGGGTTTAGTCAATCATGTTTCAGAAATTTGCATATTTATTTAAATTTTAAAAGGCAGATAATTAGTAAAAGGTAAATGTTTCCCTTGCTCGAAAGCCAGTCGAATCTGACTCTAGGGTTGCGGTGTTCATCTCTGTTTCCAAGCCGAAGAGCCAGCGCTGTCCGAAGACGTTTCCGTGGTCATGTGGCTGGCATGACTAAACACCCAGGCGCACGGAACGCTGTTACCTTCCCACCGAAGTGGTACCTATTTATCTACTTGCAATTTCTTTTGTTTTAAAAAAAGCAAGTGTATAAACTTGTGCAAATAAGTTTGAAAACGTTCAAAATGCTTGGTGAAGTTTCAAGAACCAAATGAGAATTGAGTATGATTTCCACGGAATGAGAAGTGAGATTTCAGTGATTTACACTACAGAATATTCTTACCCCTGCATTGGATCCAGGCTAAATTGACAGCTTCCACTGATTCACTCTTCTTGTTTCAGTCCTCCCTTATGTCATTCCTTAGGTACCGCTGAAACCCAGGAGCAGCACTTCTTGCTGTATTGGGATGGAGGAGGCAGGAAAGTTCTGTTCTGCTGATGAAAAATTTAGTCTGGATTCAAAAAGAAGAGGTTATTCAAAAGAATGATATAATATAAAGATGTGAGTATACTTGACTTGCATAATATATTCAGTTTTTTAAATTTTGGCTGTTTGTAATACAAAATCTGGATTTTTCTTTTAAGCAAATGTATACTCAATAATGTCATGAGATGCACTGATCAGAACTTCTTTTACTTTTCTTCCTTCAAGCTTCCATTATCATTAATCCCTACCAAAACAAGAAGAACCATTCCTTTCCTTAATGCCATAGTGACTGACCAGCTGCAACTGAAATAGCCTCCCGATAAATACAAGAGCTAATGTTCTAACAATACAGAACAAACCTACATGGGAACACAAAGTAGCCCAGAGAAGGATTTAGTGTACTATGGCAATGTTTCCATTTCAACCCTGAATTAACCAACCTGACCCTTTTCCAATAAGGAATCTGAGGAATTTCCCTTGTGTCCTGAAGGGTGGTGGATTGCATGCAGTCTCCTTGCTCCAGTTGCCTCTGAAACAAACTGAAATGTATACCTTGCCATACCAAAGCAATCCACACAACTGAAGGCTTAACTATATATTAGATTATCCTCACATTCTCTCTGTGTCCACCATGAGAACTTTCAATCAGATGTGCCTTGCCTGTTCCAAGCATGGAACTCAGTTTCCAGGCACAAGGGAGCATGATTTGGATTGGGGCCATAGTGCTTGGGGAGAAAAGACTTAAATCCCCCCCCCCATGCCATTTATCCTGAAACAGCCCTGGAGAGCCGCTATTTGCCCAGTGGATAAACTTATGTATAAGTTCATGCAAGGTTCCCTAGTGGGGCAAATGACAGCTCCTTGGGACTATCCTTGATCATGAAAATGGTGGATGGGGAAAGGCTTAGTTTGCCTACACACCATGGCCCTGATTTGAATCAATTCCCACATGCCTGGAATTTGTGTTCCAGCATGGAATTTGTAAGGCACGTTTAATGGAAAGTCCTTGCAGCAAACCCAAGGAGCTATGATAATGTAATGTATAGTTTGGTATAATGGTTAAGACTGGCAGGACTCTAATCTGGAGAACCAGGTTAGAAGGAGGAGGAGGAGGAGATTGGATTTATACCCCGCCCTTCACTCCCCAAAAGGAGTCTCAGAGCAGTTTACAATCTCCTTTCCCTTCCCCCCACAACAGACACCCTGCAAGGTAGGTGGGACTGAGAGAGCTCTTTCGATAACTGCTCTTGAGAGAAAAGATCTGAGAGAACTTGTGACTGACCAAAGGCCACACCAGCAGCTGCATGTGAAGGAGTGGGGAATCAAACCCAGTTCTCCCAGATTAGAGTCCATGCTCCTAACCACTACACCAAACTGGCTCTTTTGATTCCTCTTGTTTGATCCCGCACTCTTCCACGTGAAGCCAGCTGGGTGACCTTGGGTCAGTCACACCTTTCTCAGAGCTCTCACAGCTCCGCCTACCTCACAAGGTGTCTGTTGTGGGAAGAGGAAGGGAAGGCAATTATAAACTGCTCCAAGACTCCTTTGGGTAGTGAAGGGTGAGATATAAAACCAACCTCCTCCTTTTTCTCTGAAGTAAAAAAGGAAATCTTGTTCAATTTTTGGACTATTTGCTTTTCTCTTAAACTTTTTATATCCTAAAAAGCTCTGAAATTATTGGCTATAATTTGTTTGCCATTACATACACACACATATACCCCACATTCACAGAAAAAATAACTGTGCACTCAGTTGTGTTTTTAAATTGCCTTGGCATGGCCAGAGTAGCAATTACTGTTGGGGTGGCATATGGGAATAAATGAATGAGGCTTCTTTAAGCACCTGTAGGTTTCTAAAATTTTACTCCATATTATATGATTTTAATATACTGTGAAAGCTGAGGGGGGGAGGAATAGTGGAAAATATTTGAGGAAAATATTCAGATGATCATGCCAATAAGTACGAGCGAATCTCACAGTGTCCTTTAGGGTTGCCAGGTCTGGTTTGGAAAATACTTGGAGACTTTGGGGGTGGAGCCAGGAAAGGGTGAGGTTTGGGGAGGGGAGGGGCCTCAGCATGGTACAATGCCATAGAGTCCACCCTTCAAAGCAGCCATTTTCTCCAGGGAAACTGACCTATGTCAGCTGGGGATCAGTTGTAAAAGCGGAGGATCCCCAGGCCCCACCTGGAGGTTGGCAACCCTAGTGTCCTTGTGCTGCCATGTAAAACAGTTAGACTGTGCAGGAAAGAGTAGTGACAGCAAAGGTAAAAATGAAGATAATCTATGTGTGCTGCTGAACTTCCTTCACAATGTGGCATCCTCCTTTTCTACTTCTGTCTTCTTGTCATGTCTTTCTAGCTCTTACACTTTTTGAGTGAATGAAATACAAAACATGATCAGCTATTTCAATCCACTTGGGGTCTGCAACAGTCCCTCTGTGGACTTTTGGTTGCTTCCACACTGACGTTTTGCTCTTCCTTTGCTTCCACACTGGGGTGCTTCCCCCCCCCCTCCCATTTTTGAACATCTACTTTCCAGGTTTCCCCCTGGTTCGCTCTGGTTCTTCCAAACATGCTTTGCTATGATCTTGTTTTGGAAGAACACACCTCAAGTATATTTGCATATTATCTGGACAGGAAGGTGTATATTTTTGAACATTTTATCCAAACTGGTACCATTTTCCTTCTGTCAGCCCCCATTTTCATCACTATGCCACCAGAGGGCTTTGGGGGGACTTCAACAAAAACTGGTAATTGCTGTTGTTCTATAGTGGAATAACATTATAATGATCTATTCCCGTGATTTACTAGTTCTTCTAAACTCCCAGGTGTATTTTTAAGGGAAGCACCTATCTCTTTTTCTTGCAGAAATACAAGAGGAAAGTATTTGTCCAAATTGCCTAGAAAGAAATGGGGAGGGAAAGCTGCAGCATGGCTGGAACAGGATGGGAACTCACTGCTCAACTGACCATATGAACGCTCTGTTGCCACTACACATGACTCTGCATTCTGTGTTGCAAATAAAGCAACACAGAGAATTGTAATAATATGGATACAGCTTTTGTTACTCTTGTGAGTCAGTTGCTAACTTGTGAGTCATGGGACCAATCTGCATTGGTATTTCCCACTGTTGTGCAAATGATCTCACATTGCCTCACAAATTTCTGTCTGCATTTCATGCCGCATCCACTCTCCTGTTGTTTCATCTCAGCACTTGTTGTCTGCATCATTTTATTGCCATTTAAGTGGTGACTCCAAGGTCACTATGGGCGGCGTCTCACCGCCTTATCTGAATGTGGTTTTAAGGTGGTACAACTGCTTCTCCCCACTGTCCAGCCGCTGTGAGCAAAAAGCAGACAACTGGAGCTGAGTCCCCCACCCCCCCCATCTTTTCTAAGGAGACACGCAAATTGTCACAAAGGAAACAAGTTAGCTGAAAATCTAGTCATCTGCGTTTAAAAGCAGCCAGGGAACATTTTTCTGCTATCATATGGGGGGTGTGGGGTTGGAAGCACGCCCATCCCTGAACCATTTGTTATTTCTGGGGCAGTCACCAGAATGCCCTGCTTGGCAACTACTGGGTGTTTGTGGGTTTTACCCAGCTCCAGGCCTCGGTTCCTGATGGAGCGCACTGGAGCACCGCTCCGCCAGTCAGGAGCCCAGGGGGCGGGCACATAAGCCCCGCCCCCTGCTCCCACCAGCCATCAGTTGGGACACGGTGGGAGGGAGAAATGTTCCCCCGCCTCCCTAAGCCTCGGGGTGGTGGCCTCGGACTCATGGGGGGAAATTCCACCTCTTGCATGAGAGGTCATTCTGGCTCCCGCAGCTCTCCTTCAGGGCTCCTTAAAAAGTTATGGCCGCCGCTGCTGTTCTCGGGGGCTCGTAGGGGTAAATTCCACCTTTCGCGTGTGATGCCGCTCGGACATAACATGCGAGAGGTAATTCTGGCTCTCCCAGCTCTCAATAGGAGTGCTTTAAAAAGTTATGGCCACCGCCGCTGTTCTTGGCGGCAGCTGCGACACCCATGTGGGCGGGGCAAAACGTTCCCTTGCCTCCCTGAGCCCCAGGGTAGTGGTCTTGGACTCATAGGGGTAAATTACATGTGAGAGGTCATTCTGGCTCCCCCAGCTCTCAGGAGGAGCTCTTTAAAAAGTTATGGCCCCCGCTGTTCTCGGCAGCAGCTGCGACGCCTGTGCGGGGGGAGGGGTGGGGCAAAACGTTCCCTTGCCTCCCTGAGCAAGGGATGGTGGCCTTGGACTCATAGGGGCAAATTCTACCTCTCACGTGTGATGACCATGCGAGAGGTAATTCTGGCTCCCCCAGCTCTCGGGAGGGGCTCTTTAAAAAGTAATGGCTGCCGTCGCTGTTCTCGGCGGCAGCTGTGACGCCCGCGGGGGTGGGGGTGGAGTGAAACGGTCTCTTGCCTCCCTGAGCCCTGGGGTGGTGGCCTTGGACTCGTAGGAGAAATTCCACCTCTTGCTGTGATGTCCGATGCTCGGACATCACATGCGAGAGGTCATTCTGGCTCCCCCAGCTCTCAGGAGGGGCTCTTTAAAAAGTTATGGCCACAGTCGCTGTCCTCGGCGGCAGCTGCGACGCCCACACGCGGGGGGAGGGGCAGGGCGATATGTTCCTTTGCCTCCCTGAGCCCCGGGGTGGTGGCCTTGGACTCGTAGGAGAAATTCCACCTCTTGCTGTGATGTCCGATGCTCGGACATCACATGCGAGAGGTCATTCTGGCTCCCCCAGCTCTCAGGAGGGGCTCTTTAAAAAGGTTGGCCGCCATCGCTGTTTTTGCGGCAGCTGTGATGCCTGCACAGGGGGGAGGGGCGAAACGTTCCCTTGCCTCCCTGAGCCCCGGGGTGGTGGCCTTGGACTCGTAGGAGAAATTCCACCTCTTGCTGTGATGTCCGATGCTCGGACATCACATGCGAGAGGTCATTCTGGCTCCCCCAGCTCTCAGGAGGGGCTCTTTAAAAAGGTTGGCCGCCATCGCTGTTCTCGGCAGCAGCTGTGATGTCTGTGCGTGGGGGGGGGGGGAGGAATGCTGAGCTGCCCTCCCCACCTTTTTCAGGCTCCGGGCCTGAAAAGCAGCCTGCAGAGTCGGGCCCCTGTCCTCCCCTCCTTTTTCAGGCTCTGCGCTAGAACGCCGGGCCTGTAAAAGGGCAGCCGAATGTCAATTTCGGCCCCTTTATATCCTATGGGCCATTGAGGTCAATGGTGAAAACATAGGGTATATTCTGGGGGCTGGAGGGGAGGGAGTTTGAGGGAGAGGCTCCAAACTCACAGGTTAGCTGCTGGAGCCTCTCCCCAAGATACCAACCAAGAGTGGAGAACATTGGACCAGGGGGTCCAATTCTATGGGCCCCCAAACAGGTTGCCCCATCTCCTCCATTGTTCTCTATGGTGGGAAAAAAGTAACTTTTTCCCCACCATAGAGAACAATGGAGGGGATGGGGGCAACCTGTTTGGGTTTTCACCTTTGACTTCAATGGCCCATAGGATATAATGGGGCCGAACTGCGGGAAGCTGATTCAGATCAGAGAATCTGATTCTGCCCGCAGCAGCCTGAAAGGGGCCCGAATGGGCCATTTTCGGGGGTGCATTCGGTTCAGACGAACTGAATGCACATCCCTCCAGCAGCTGGCTTGCTCAGGCTCTCTGCAGCTGCGGGGATCCTGAGCAAGCCAAGGGAAGGGAAGGTGGTTTAAACCACCTCTCCTTCCCTCCAGCAGCCGGCTTGCTCGGGCTCCCCGAGCAAACCAAGGGAAGGAAAGGTGGCAGGGAAGGTGGCGGAGCAGCTGGAGACATTGAGCCTCAGTTCTACAAGTAATGAGCACTCGAGCCCCACCCCCAGCAGCCCTCAGGCCGGAGCACCTGGAGCAGTCTTGGGAGGCGGGTTGGCAAAAAGCAAAACCAAAAGCGCAGGAACTCGAGAGAACTCCAGGAATGGAGCCGGTTCCTCTTCCATAGCCCAACATGCGACCCACGAACCCTGAGCTTGCTTTTTCTCATTTGCGCGTCTGGCCTCCGCACTCCTTTAACGAGGCAGCCCTGAAGCTTGGGGCGACGGGAGTTTCTTTGCACGCAGCTTGTGCGGCTGGCTGAGTGCCTCTTCTGCTTGCCCACCTCTCGCCTCTGCACCTCATCTTCTGCCAGGCATGGAGGAGCCCAGCTCACCCAGGCTTCTTGCCTCCTGCTGCCTTGGCCCTCTGGTGCACGGGTGAGTCCCCAAAGTTTGACTCTTCCTCTACAAGTCTCTGGCGCTGGAGGTATTCGCCTCCTTCTGCCTGCTATGGCCGCATAATTGTGAGAGATTTCTTAACATAGTGTTCCTGCCAGGGAAGCTGGGGACCCTGCCCATGAGTCTCCATTTCATCCTCACAACAACCCTGTGGGGTAGGTTAGGTAGAAAAGGGGAGATTTGGCCTGGGGTCACTCAGCCAGCAGAGTGAGAATACAAACCTGCTCCTCCCCCCTCTCTCTCACACTCTCCCTAAACGTCTCCTGATGCAGACAGAGGAGAGCTTTATACTAAGCCAAATGGGAAGCCGGCACCACAGCAGGATGGAACAGCTTTACATGGCAAATGCAGATTGGGCCATTATTGCCAAGTTGACTCTGCTACTGTAATGGCAGCTACAGAAGTCACAAAGCCACACTGGCTGCTTTGGGGACAAGGTGGAAACTTGTTCTCTACATTCTAAGGTCTATGGACAAAACTGGGCAAAATGAAAGTATAATTAAGTGGTAGGGCTTTGGCTGAAAGTATTGAAGCCTTTTCTATAAAGGGACAGTAGCATTCTGTAGCTACTTTTACTAAGAAGGATTCTCATTTGCACCAAGAGTTTCTTTTTCATCTGTCTGACATTATATCAAGATGTAAATTTCAGTAAATTCAAGGAATGATTGCATTTCCCTTGAGAAACAAGCCTGGCTTCCATTCTGAGGCGATGTTGGGAGTTTTCCCTCCATTTTTTTTCCTGTGGGAAGATTTGAACTTGCTGAAGGAATGCAGCAACCTCTTCCACACTGAGTGGGCTAAGAATGTGAAGGAGGATAAAAAAAATGTTTTTGGACAGGAGCAGAAGCGATTGCAGCAAGAAAAGTGAAATCCAAATAAAGCAGCTGATGCTGGGCTTGTGGCCACTGAAAGTGCCTCACCAAGGTGAAGAGGGCTAACATCTGACCTGCTTTCAAACTGACAGGAATGTGCTGACTTGGCCTTTCCCCAAACAGCCTGCCCCAGAGAACCCCCCACATTCCTTTGGGAGGCTCAACAATTCATCCCTTTGCAAAACCAGCTCTAACCCACTGCATGGCACTACCTCTGCACCCCTGTAGCCAATGGAGTGGCCTTTCCCAAATACCTCAAAAAAGTCTCATGGCTAAATCTAAACACAAACACTAGAGATTGCCTAGATTGCTGTGGGAATTGTTTCTCACTCAATGAAGTTTCTCGCTCGATGAAGAGCTCAGTAGTCTTAGCAATGTTTATATGGTTCCATTCTCTCCCATTGATTTGTTTTGGTGCAATTTTGAGGTCAATCTTCACCTGCTTATTTGGACATAAAAAGGAGACTTCTCTGTCATGCTCCTCCAGTTGTTAAGAAAACTAATTTAAAAGTACGGCACTGCCAACCTTTATGGGCCCTGAGAGAAACTGCAATTTAGAGCTGAGTTGAGGTAAAACAGGAAAACTCCTGGGTATTAGTTAACATTAAATTCCAAGTGCTTGTCAAAGCAACTGCTGTTTAATTTTAAATAATTTCACTGATATGTATATGCAAGTAATCCATATATAAAAGCTATCTTGGGCCAGTCATTTTGGTCATAAGGGCCTGAATTTTAAGCACACCTGGGCAACTGAGATTTTTTCCTTCTACCCCAATGATACTCAGAATTCAAACAAATGACATATTTACCTGGATGGATTTTTTTTTAAAAAAAAGACTGGACTACTGTAATGCCCTCTACATGGGGTTGCCCTTGTCTCAAAACCAGAAGCTGCAGCTGGTGCAAAATGCTGCGGCCAGGCTTCTGATGGGGCTCCCTATTCAGGAGCACATCCAGCCTGGGTTTAAGACATTGCACTGGCTGCCTATAGCATACCGGATTCGCTCCAAGGTGCTGGTTCTTACCTTTAAAGCCCTATATGGCCAGGGACCTACATACCTGAGGGACCGCCTTTCCCCTCGTGTACCCCAGAGAGCGCCCCAATCAGGGACCCAGAATCGGCTGGCCCTCCTGTGTCTTAAGAAGACCAGGCTTGCAACAACCAGGGCCGGGGCTTTCTCAGTGGTGGCTCCAATCTGGTGGAATGAGCTCCCGGAAGAGACAAGGGCCCTGCAGGACCTTTGGCAGTTCCGCGGGGCCTGTAAAACGGAGCTGTTCTGCCAGGCCTTTGGTGCCACCGCCACTACAAACAATGCTATGTTTGGAGAGCCCTGTTTCCCTGGGACCTCCAACGACAGCCTGAGTCTACTGCCTAAGATGTTCTAAGATGACCATGGAGCTGACTGCAAGATGAGAGAACCAAGTAACAACATCGCTGTGAAATTATTGATACTAGCACTTAATTATGTTTTATGGTTTTAGCATCGTGTTTGTATTAACTGATGTTGCTTAATTTTAATCTATATTATTGTAATTCTTATGCTATTTTGTAAGCCGCCCTGAGCCGGCCCTGGGCGGGAGGGCGGATGATGATAATAACAACAACAACAACAACAACAATGATACCCACAAGCTATACCAAAGCAGAACAATGTTATAGCTGTACATATATCATTCAACATAGTACATAAGACAATGAGAAAAGTTAGAGGTTATCAGGGTAAATTGTACACGACATTATCTCAGCCTGTATTTTCACAGCAGAGGACAGAAATTTAGCTATTTGTAGAGTGATTCTTTGGTCACCTTCAGCCAATAAAATTTTAAGAATCTTTAGCTCAGAAAACAGTTTTTTAAAAAAATCAGCCCAAACAGGTTCAAGTAAATCCAGGAATGCTACAATAAAATAATACATTAGCCAGTGTTTTTAGAAAAACTCGGGTCAAGTTTTGTTTTATTTTTTTACCCCAATACCCTCTGGTGAGTTCCACCCTTTGGGGGTAACACCCCATTGTAAAATCAACAGTTTTATTGTTTACCTGGGGTACTTTTTTGTTTACAGGAAGGTAACTAGGTGGCAAGGGGCTATATCTTATGGAAAATGTATTAAAAGAAAAAAGTTGTAGAGCTACTTCTCTATGCATTCTACCCCCAAAAGTCCAAAAACAGGAAGAAATGACACCTCAGGAAATTTGGGAAAAAAATAATGACATATAGAATACCTCCTTCAAGATACATAGTATCAGATCTTCAGATCCCTTTGCAAAACCAGCTCTAACCCACTGCATGGCACTACCTCTGCACCCCTCTAGCCAATGGAGTGGCCTTTTCCAAATACCTCAAAAAAGTTTCCAAATACCTCAAAAAAGTGCAAATGGACAGGAACAGTGATGTTAAGTGTTAGTCCAATCAAGGTTTCTTAATAGCAGTATTATTTCTTATCAGTTAAGTGCCTATAAAGAGTTAGTTCATAAGTAGCTGAATGAAAGTAAAATCAATGTTAAGCCTTGGTTGTAGTTTTTAATCTAGGAAGATGTAAATCACAAGGAAAAGGGTGTGTGTGTAGAGATTAAGAGAAAGCATTGAGAAACAAGGCATTTACGCTGCTTTATACCAAGGGACAAACTAAATGTTACTGTTTTTAAATAGACCGTCACACAGCAGCTGAAGAGAATAATTTCTTTAAAAAGGGAGAGGCCAATTGAGATCTGAAAGGGCTCCTTCCTTCCTACCCAAGCTGTTTCCCCATGCAAAAACTGCACGGGGGGGGGGGAGTTATTTCCCCAATTTTGCTGCTCCACATGCAGATATTCCACATGGAGCAGCAAAAATGAGAGAAATAGCTCCCCTCCCAGCACAGTTTTTATGTGGAGAAAGTTGAGAGGGGATCCTTACCTCTTCCTGCAGCACCATTCCGTGCCTGTTTGAGCATTCTTTTTTTAAAGAAGCAGTTCCGCACAGCTTCTGGGGGCTGTGGGAAAAATGAGTTAGGTTCAGGTAACTTGGACCCAACTCTTTAAAAACACCAATGTTTAGTTTGGCCATCAGGCAGACCCTTAACGTGTCAAGGTCAGTATTGTCTACTTTGACTGGCAGCCACTTGCAAGGACCTCAAGTAGAGGCTGTTCACATCACCTCTACCTGAATCCTTTTTAAGCCAGATGTGTCAGGGATGGAACTTGAGACCTTCTGCGTGCCAAACAGCTGCTGCACCACTGAGCCACAGCCCTTTCACTTTTACTCAGATGGGCAATGGGTTTGAACAAAAACATATATCTTAGGTAGCTCTGGCAAGTACAACAGCCGAGCTTGCAGGTGCTAACAGGGCCGGCCCCAGATTATTTTGGACCCTAGGTGAGGATCCCTTCTGGCGCCCCCTCCCCATGTGCCCACCAATTTCCAAAAATGAATGCAGTTTACGAAGAATGAAAAACACAAATAATCAAGGAACTCCCAGAGTATGGGGCCGGGTGCAGTTTGGCGCCCCTAAGGGCTGGCCCACTCTAGGAGATCGCCTAGTGAGTGAGCCGGCCCTGGGTGCTAAGACAGTAAAGTGTCAGTGAAGAAGCTTGAATTCTGTGGGTTGGATGCCCTGTTTCAGCACCTCTGCACTCCACCAGCCAAAGAGGTGCAGGTTACTTTAGTTGATGTGATCTTCCAGCAGTCCACAAGGGCAGAGTAATGGGAAGCAGCACAGGTCATGCTGTCTTCTTTAACTGTAGAACTGCAGCCTTAGACATGCAAAACATGAGCTCTTTCACTATTTACACAGTTGTATAAACTGTGTGTGGTAGCATTCCTAGCAGGGAGGCTTTGTGCTAAATGCCAAGCAGAAAGCTGCTTCTGCTTTTGAGACTTAGTACTCTATATTATTAGGTTTCACTTTCCCCACAGGTTTGTTCTCTCACCATCAGCAGCAGCTGGATTGGTTGCCCTGTCACGTAACACCACCACCATCCCTTCATTAAGCTGGATTCTTGTTCTCAGCCACTCCGGGGTAATACTTCCTGAATCTTATCTCTCCACTGCATTCCAGGAATCTTCTTGTTATGAGATCTGATCTGCAGGAACAACAGGGAATTATGCCAAACATTTGCAGAATTGTGCTGATTTCAGAAACTGTGCCAATTCTGTTCCGTGTTACCTTCATTTTGCTAATAAGATACAGTGCAGCGTGTGTGTTTATTTTTATTTTTTTTAAAAACTTTGCTCTTCATAATCCTTGGCTGAAAAGGCTGTCGGGTCATGCGACATCCTGTTATTAATTGATTTCAACAGATTTAATAGATTCTGTTAAATGCATCCAGCTACCAGGATGCCTGCCAACCTAGCAGTTCGAAAGCAAGAAATTGCAAGTAGATAAATAGGTACCACTTCAGTGGGAAGGTAACAGCGTTCCGTGCGCCCTCGCGTTTAGTCATGCCGGCCACATGACCATGGAAACGTCTACGGACAGCGCTGGCTCTTCGGCTTTGAAACGGAGATGAGCACCGCAACCCTAGAGTCGGATTCGACTGGCTTTCGAGCAAGGGAACCTTTACCTTTACCTTTACCAGGATGCCTGAGAAGATTCTTGCAGCTCCTATGCTTCCCCCATAAGGGACATATTTTTGGGATGGGAATTTTATGACATCTTTCCCCCTATTTTCATGCAGACCCTGTTGGACTCCAGGGAAGATGATCCAAAAACAAAAATACTGCAAGCCACTGTACTCTCATGTGGTGGTTCCATTTTATATTAATAGGACATGGAGGGCCTTCCCAGTGCAATCGGCCCATCGATTTTAGAAAGTTTTGAAAAATACTGTTTTACTTGATCACCACGGACAATGTAATAACTGCGACCTACGTTTAATAACAATCCCTCCCCATGACCAGTGATACTACTTTAGGCCACTGTAAACTGACTTTTCTTTGTTATATAAAATTTAATTTCCTGTTGAAAGGCCACTTGCCTTTTGTTCATCACAAGCTACTCTGTAATACGGTCCTTTGTTGTTCTATGATGTAATATTAAGACAGGATCTAGACATTTTCAACAGTGCGGTTCTCTTAAAGCGGAAAAGCAGTTTTTATTTTTATTTGAATATTTAAGTACTCAAGGTGGTTCACATTAGGATTTGATATGCGCAGTGCAGAGAGGAATCTCCGTCACATGAATTTACAATTGAATTGAATCAGGTTGACTCCCTAGTTCCCAGGATCGCTGAGGATTGCAATCTGGATGGGCCCAGGCTAGCTGGATCTTGTAAGATCTTGAAAGCTAAGCACGGTTGGCCATGGTTATAGTACTTGGATGGGAGAGCACCAAGAATGTAAAAGGTTGCTATCGAAAACCCTACGGAGCTACCATAAGTCATCCGTGACTTGGCAGCACTTTCCACCAGGATCGTAGCAGGAGTGTTTTATAGCACTTGTCTTACACTGTCAGAGCACCATACAAGCATTATCTACCAGGGCAAACGATGCCACCAGGAGGGTGAAGTACACTGTAGGAAGGATGAAGTCACCTTCCCCTCAGCTTTCCTTGCCCTTCTGGTCCAAATTTGGGTCCCATCGATAGATATCTTTAAACATGGACATGGATCTTCAATGTCTCATTTGGTTAGCTTTCAGATGTCCTAAGAATGACTTGGTTTGGTCATCTGCTAAGTCCATGACTGTGCTGTGAGTTCAGCTGGGCTCACGGGTCTTGCTTTTAACCACTACATCAGTTTACGTACATTCTTGTGTAAGGATTTGAGAATCCATATGTGGAATTACAAAAACCGTGGGGTTGGATCCTGGTGATAGTTTTCACGGATGGAAGACACTGGTGTTCGTGGAATGGTGCCTCTCCCCCCCACACACACACTGCAGCCCAGTGGTCTCCATGAAATGCTGCTCCGGGGGACCTCAAGAACAGCATGAGAAGCAAATTGGGGGTCTATTAACAGGAAGATGGAATTGGTGGAAATTACCCCATCCTCTACCTCTACTGGAAAATTTAGTCTGGATCTATTCTGCTACTTCCTCCTTCCACTTGTTGCTCTCTCCTTAGGAAAAATTTGGTAGCTGCATGAATAAGTCAGGGGAATGTCACTAGTAACTTCTGAGCCCATCTGTGTTCCTTTATTCACATTCCATGTTTCTGGTTGCATCCAGGTTATCTGGTAATACAGAAAGCTACGTGCACAAGTCTGCTCAGTTCAGTTGAAGTTATGTTTACGTAGCCTCAATGGCTCTGTCCAGTACAAAAGCACATATTTAGAAGAAAACCTATCTTCAAAGCTTTGCTGAGCTAACACCTCAACCATCTCTTCAGGAGATGTCAGAGCATTACTGGCATCATCGTCTAGTCCCTGGCACATTAGAGCTTGTAGCGCCTGAATACCTGTTTCTATCTTTTCCTCATTTGGAGTGTTGAATCCATGATGTTGACAGTTCCCCCCACTCTCCTTGCTCACGCTGAAAACTACAGAAAAACATAAAGGCCACTTGGTGATCTTTCAGCCTTCCCTAATCAACCGTGCTGCTTACAATGCAAGTCCATGCCTTAGCATAATACATGAGAAATCCTGGCTCTTTCAATAAAGCACTGTAACACTGCAAACTGCTCAGGGAACCAAACAATTGGAAAACAGCTAATTAACATTCTTTTCCAGTTCATTCTGATTACTGGGGGGGGGGGGAGGTTTTATGAAAAGGGATTTAGAGGCATTCTTCCTACTACGACAGCTAACACTGCCTGAATTACTACATTCCAGCTTCTCTCTTTCTGCATCATGGTGGGAAGCATTCCAAGTGAGGTCAGAGTTTTCAAAGGTTGTTTTACAATCCTTAAAAATGATAAAGTCCTCTTAGTTTTTGAAACATATAGCTGTTTAATACAGGAATTGCTCTAAAAGGTGGATTAGGCAAGCAAGAACGTTTAAGGTCCAACTAGACAACGTGCTGGAAGAGACCTCCAGTGTATCTTTTTATTGATAAATAGCACCCTAACCCACCCAACCCACCGCAGTTCAGATCAGGACTGTGGGATGAGGGAGAGTTCTTTTCCTCCCATGCTGTTTCCTGACCTCAAATACCCCTCCCCTGCCGCCTGCCTGCGAGGGCTGCTTAAACTGCAAATAGCAGCTCTAGGTCAGGAGAATAGCACGTATGGATGGAAACCTCTGGTCTTGATCCAAGTTGAGACGGGGGAGCCCCACGCTTGTTAATTAGCAATTAGAAACACTCTGGAGATTCATTCACAGATTGTCTAGAATCTTGTTTAGTTTGACTTTTAGATTAGGCCTAAAGGAACTGTCTTCTGATTTGGGTGGGGAACTGGTTGTGTGAATAAGGATTTCCACAACCATGTGCATGGGTAAGTTTGCCAAAAGTTATTATCATAAGTGTATTGTCATATTTGCTAGCTCCATTAGTGTAGCTGCTTCAATATATGGTTTTTGAAACATAGGGATTACCTGTCTGGGCCAGTCTAGTAACCATCCTGGTTCTAGCACAAGAAGTGTTCAGTAACAGGTTTGTAGAGAGAGGAGGCACCAGATAAACAGAAGTGAGGGATCAACTAAGTTTGAGGAGGATTCCTTTTTCAGCCTGTTGCTAGCTTAAGCCCTGAAGCAGAAAGGGTTCATTTTTGTTCTTCCATACTGAAAAAAGAAACACCTGAATGAAAGGCAACAAGGGGTGAATAGATGCTTTGAGGATAGAGAACTGTGGCATAATATTTTCATTACTGTATGTCTGAATACATTTTTAGGTTTAGCTTTTATATCATAGCCTGCTGTTGGCCACTGATTGCGGCATGCATTAATAACTGCATTTGTATGTATTTATGTGTATATTGTATATACATGTATATTTATTCAAATAAATGTTCACAAGCAACAGAAAAACCTCTATTTAGACCCATATTTATTTAAATAATGCACTCACCAATAGATTGAGGTGGTTTCCAATTAAAGCCACATATAAAAATAACTCACACCAAACATCACAAGCAGTATAAAATCACAATAAAACCCCAGAAGCAAACAATGATAATAAATTCCCAACAAAATTCATAAGTCAATCAAGTTCCCAACGTAGTTACAGCACAGAAACCATCTTGGTTGCCTGGATCGATTATGCTTGTTTACGGACTAGAAGTGTGTTCCAGTTGGTTCTCCTAAAACTCTTGGCAGAGTTCAATACTATCCACCATGGTATCGACTGTCCTGCCAAGATGGTTTTAGAAGACATGATTTTATGCTGGCTTTGATCATTCCTGTAGAGTAAGTTGTTCTGCTCTGTTCCATAGCTACGAGTTTATGGGTTTTGCTCAGCTCCAGCTTGCTCCTGATACTATTTAATGTCTCAATGAAACTACCAGAAGAGATCATGCAAAGATTTGTAGTTAAATGTCATCAATACGCTAATGATGCCCAGTTCTAACTTTCCATCACAATCCAAGAAAGCCATGGAAATGTTGAGCCAGTGCTTGGAAACTGTAAAGGACTGAATGATGATGAACAAACAGGAAATCAGTTCCGACAAGATGGTTGTTATACTATGGTTTGGGTGTAAAGTTGGATATCTAAAAGGGTGAGGTTACAAGCACAGACAAAAAACAAAAAAACAAAATATATTTTTGATAATACAGTGCACTTTAAAAGTTAGTTAAAAACAAAATGGGCCTTTATACTTTATTACTGCATATAATACAGTAATATACAGTAAAATAATACTGCATATAATACGGTATAGATTACAGTATACACACCATACAGTAAAGTATTCTATTGTATGTACAATTAGTAGCACACTTTGCAGTATACACACTATATAATACAGTATAAGCAGAAGAGATTGGATTTATACGTGCCCTTCAACTTGGAGCCTTACAAACTCCTTTCCCTTCCCCTCCCCACAACAGACACCCTGTGAGGTAGACGGGGCTGAGAGAGCTCTGAGAGAAACTGCTCTTTCAAGGACAGCTCTGACAGAACTATGGCTTGCCCAAGGTCATCCAGCAGCTGCAAGTGGAGGTGTCGGGAGTCAAACCCAGTTCTCCCAGAATAGAGTCTGCACACTTAACCACTACACCAAACTGGCTTTGCAGCACTGATTGGAAACAAGTTGTACTTGATGCATTTCAGGCAAAAGGGCCTTCTTCAGTGGCCCCAATTTAATATAATATGCACACTGTATGAAGGAATCTGTATCATAGTCATGTAAGGTACTGTGGGGGCATTCCTAAACATATACAGAAATACTCTGTGGGAGTATTACATCTGGCTCCTGATCTTTATAGCCACACACCAAAGGGAATGAGAGATGGTATAATCATATTGCATACAGTGATTCCTTCACTCACAGTGTGCACGTGCTGCAAAATTTACCACAGTTTACTGTATTATATGCAATGTGTACCGCACAGTGGGTGACCTTTACAGCCTAAAGGCCCGTTTTGTTTTAATGAACTTTTAAAGTGCACTGTATTATTTTTATGATTTTGAGATTTTGAGATTCCTGTACCGAGAAAAAAAAAAGAAGTCTCTTAAAGTGTAATTGTGCCCATAATGAATCAAATTAGCAATATTCAGAGCAACCAGGATTTCCCCCAGAGATCAGAAGTTGCTTTGTATTTTGCCAAATATAGGCCCCGGTCACACGGAGCATTAGCCACGCTAGAGACACGGAAGATAGGCGGATTTTCCGGGCACGATCTCACCGCCACATCTGGGAAGCGTAGAGCTCCCGTGGCTCAACCGAGGCTTCCCGCCGAAGATGCGCAGCAAAAAACTAGTACCTCGGAGGTACTAGTTTCTGAAAACCGCAGAGTAAGGGTGGGCATCTGATTGCGTTTCCGGTGGCATCCGGTGCCTGCCCATGCCCCATTGCAAAAAGGTTTTTCCCCCCGAAATCTCCAGGGATGCGCACAAGCACCCAACGAGGCATGCACATACTTCCAGTTAAAAAAAACAAAACACAACCCCGTTTGCCATGCCGCGCCGCTTCTTTGGCGCGTTGTGTGATCAACACCTTCCCCCTAACCATGGGACCTCAACAGGACCGCGAGGGGACGCCTGATCGCACAGTCACACGTTATTTCCCTGCGGGGCAAACAGCCACGCCTCCCCCCCCGTGATATCCGGCCCATGTGACCGGGGCCATTGAATACAGACTATGCCATTCAGTAGTCAGAATGCATTTAACAAATTTTATACCATGCTTTTCTTTTAATGTCAGTCTCATTTTTACTAATACAGGGTTGTTGTGTCCAGACTAAATTTTCTGCTAACTGAAGGCTCTTTAACCAGCAGAGAAGAACTTTCCTGCCTCCCTTTGCAAGATGCTATCCAAGCAGAACAGGAGATCTTTAGGAATAGCATGAGGGCAAATCAGGAAGAGGAAACTGACAGAGATTACACAGAAATTTTAGTCTGGAACCCACTAATGGGCCCCTAAATACTTCCAAGAGGCTCAGCCATTGGTAAAGAAAATGTACTCTGGACAGTTTCTAAAATCTGTTTTATATTTTAATCTCGGCATGGCCGTCTGTTAGCCGCCCTGACCTAAGATGGAGATTGATCGCTGATAATACTGTCCATTATGTCACCATAAGCTATTAGCCATAAGGTAAGTGATGCTCTGTCTTCTTGGAGCTTGGGGGGGGGGGGTTAACAGTGGGAGGGCTTCTAATGTCCTGGCCCCACTGGTGGACCTCCTGATGCCACCTGGTATTTTTGGCCACTGTGTGACCCAGAGTGTTGGACTGGATGGGCCTTTGGCCTGATCCAACATTGGCGTCTCTTATGTTCTTATGTTCACCCAGAAGCTTCCTTTCTTCAAATACAATATGATGCTTATAGTACAATCTTTGGGTTTAAGATAAAATATAATAAACCAGAAATAATAACAAAGAGGTTGACCTGGTCCCATCTGAAGATATTCTGTAGTGCCTAAAATACAATCTTAATCTGATGAAAGAAGACTGCCTATACAGGTCTGAACATAAATCAGCCAGAATATTCTATGATGCAAGCAACAGACCTGTTTGCGAGTAAATGCTAGTATGGACTGGTGAATAACAGGAGTAACCCTTTTTCCTCTGAGTGCAATTCCCTCTGTAAGGTGAGATGATACAGATTTCCTGAGTCTGTTTGCATCTCTAGATGTCGCATTATTCCTTTGTCCAGGCTTTCAGAGAACACAGTTCAAATTTACTCCCAGGGGGAAGCTCCCTTTCTTGGAATCCTTCCAGTGGTTTAAACATACGGTATGTATAAACACTTTGTTCTGACTACAGGGTTTGTGGTGACTGTTTTACTTAACAAGTGACCTTTCGACATGGAAACCTGCTTTTGGGGTAAACTAAAGATGTATTAAGAAATATTAGTAAGTTATTCAAACACAGATCAGTTACTTCTCTTTACTTAGAAGAGCAGGTTTTTCTCTGGTGTGTTTCCTGTAGCACTACTTGGTCTATTTTCCTTTCCTTACCTAAGGAGTTCAATATTTTCTTCCTTTTATATTTGGATGTAAACCGCTGATATCAAATGATAAAACTATGTTACATTTCTTTTCAAAGATAAGTAAAGTGCATGTCTTAAAAGGCTGGATTGTTTTCTAATCAGCCTTGGTTTAAAAGATCAACAGCTGACAATCTTTCTCCCTTAGGGCTACTATCATATCCATATATTTATTAACTTCAGAAAAAATGAAGTTAACAAAAAATCAATGGCAATCCAAACACCCTCTTTCCATACCCTTCCCATAAAAAACACCCAGCAAATTGAGGTGTCTCAAAACTCAACATTTCAAAATTTTAAAGAAATTTGACTCACCTTTACATCTACCCCCAACCAGTTGCAATTCCTGCAAGATGGTAGAGAGAAAAACCCAACTATGTGCTCTGTAGCACGCAAAGATAAAACTCTGATGTCAAAGTATTATTCCAAAGATAAGACTACTACCATCTGGCTCAATATTCCTGTTGCTCATTTGCTCTTGCGTCTGCTGCCCTTTTACCATGTTTCTTCCTGGATGCAGCACAGCTGTCTTCTTTATCAGGTCTTTCTTTTTTTTTTTTAAAAAAAGATCTCCCTGTTAATGGAGGTACTGCTGTTCTCTCACTACTGGTCGTAACATGTAGCAACTCGTCTTCACGTGTCACCATAATAATGGGGGAATCCTAGTTTCTTAAGAGAGCGTCACTTGCTATGATTTTTTCCTTTATTTCATAATGCATAAACTTAATAGTGTAAATCATTGCTTAGATCCCTGATGGATGAACTTTTTCTACTGCAGGAAGTACTCCATTCCCTATATTCCTTAACTGACCTAAGCCAATAAGCTAAGAAATCTGGATCTGAGCCCTCTACCTTCTTCACCTGCAAAAGTGAGATTGCAGCTTCTCCCAATTTTCCGGATCCTCTGCTTTAGATCCCCACTCCTCTACTTGCAGCTGCTGGATGACCTTGGACAGGCAATAGTCCTGTCAGAGCTGTCCTTGAAAGGGCAGTTCTTGAAAGAGCTCTCTCAGCCCCACCTACCTCACAGGGTGTCTGTTATGGGGAAGGGAAGGGAAGGAGTTTGTAAGCCACTCTGAGACTCCAAGTGAAAAGCAGGGTATAAATCCAGTCTCTTCTCTTCTCCACTCTCTTTTCAGCCTGCTACAACGCCTGCACCTCCTCTTGTAGGATACGACCGAGCTCCATGAATGCATGAGGAAAAGTAGTAGTCTCCTTAAGTGAAGCACTTATTTAATTAAGCTGTGCATGAATGGAATTTAAGAGGGCTGTCACTTGTGAAATATCACTTCCTAGATTTCTTCAGTCCCTTCATTTTTATGCTGACAGTTTTCTTTGGCCTGCAAATTAGTTTGCACTGCCTTTCAGTGTTTCAGTTGGGGAAAAGATTCAAGGTTTTCAGCTGCAACAGAGGATCCTTGGCCTCTGCTGTATCCTTCCTGTCAATTTTTGAGAATGATAAAGTTCCACTATGTGACTTACAATCCTGGACAAAGCAGTCAGGGAAGACATTATATACATCTGCCTCCATCAATTCCCCCTAACAGATGCCCCACGAAGCCACGCTTTAATTTTTTTTAAGTAGTCCAAAAACATGAGAAGCCAAGCTCAAATTTGACTAGAGGTGTTTGCAAGACTTTACTATTGTGTTAAACTACAGCTATGAAATGGGATCTCTTTTATTTCGTCAGCAAGAATCAGTCACTATGATGGTGTTTCTGATAGCTTCTCTAAGAAATAATAACTAATAATAATCAAGTTTGTACACTTGCATTAAGAAATGTTGGCCATACATTTTGCGGCTGGTCTGGTCTCCAAACTGTCAAAATTTGCAGCTGATTTATGATCTATATATAGCTTAAAGTTTCTGAACTGTAAAAAGCAAAGATCACACATTCAGTTCTGTCAATGGTCTAATAATATTGCTCACAAAAAACCATAATGAAGTCAGGAATTTTTAGCCTGTCCCAATTTAATTCCATAATATAAAGATGTCCTATGCCCAGAACAGTTGACTTATTGTATTAACCAACTGTGCCGCACTGGTCCATGGGAATTATTGTGTACACTGCGGAAGTCCATCATTGAAGCCACATAACTTGAAAACACACCTCATTTTTTATTTCCACGTTATAAAGTTCACTGACAAGATAACAGCTTTCATTCTAACCAAACATCTAGAGCTGTGTGAGAGTTACAGCAGAACAAAAGATCGAAACTGGCATGAATGGGTGCCCCTTGCCAGCACTGCAGTATTTGGACTTGATCTATTATCAGCACTTTGAAACAGGGAGCTAATAATTTAAGTCAGGTTCTTTTTATTCGTGCTCAGCAGTAATTTCCTTTCGCTTATTCAGGATGGACAGATCTGTGGGAACTAGTGAAAATGCAGCAGGCACTGAATAAGCAAGATGGTAGAAAAAATATTTTATTGGGAATTTAGGCTGGCTACTCAACAAACATGAATAGGACTGAGAACAGTGGATTTTAACCGTGGATGCAGATTCTGGAACAGTCCACTGACAGTCTTGCATTTACGTTTTTTCAGAAAGAAGTACTTTGGGAAAAAGCCCGCTTGCTTTAGTATTGCAAAACAGATTTCTGCTTGGGGACGACGACCATGATTGCTAGTTGTTTATTGTTGAGTTATATGTTATTATTCAACAAAGGATCCTTGCAACACTGACATACAACTGGTTCAACATTGATAAAAAGTCTGTTGTCTTGCAGCATTTCAAAAACGTTGTCAAAGAGATATTTGTAGAATTGCTTGTGGATTTCATACATTTGAGATCTTGTATCGTTTCCCCTCACCCATTTCTTTTACTTTTCTGTTCCCTGTAGCATCTTTATTCAAGTTGCCGAATGCTGTGAAGTAGTTTTCTTTCCTGATTAGAAGGGGTACCTCAAGTGCCATCACGGTTTTTCCTTTACATGGAGAGTGATGGGATAAGCATTCATTTTCTTAGTAACTTTTTTACTCCTCTTCATCAAGTTTGACATTAGTTTTAAACAAATGTCCTTCCTATTTTTAATCAGTCTTCTTTCAATGAATTCTAGGAGCTGTCATTAGGCAATAAGCTTTAAGAAATACATCTTTTATTCCTGGACTAGAAAGTTGATGAGGGCGGTTCGAGGAGACAAGAAGAATTTGGTAACAGTCCGTCCTTGGAGGTGTTCAGACCCCAGCTGACTCTGAATAACCAGTTTACGAACTACTTCTGCATCTCGGGCTACTTCCTGAGGTACACAAACTTTACCACAGGGTTTGTTATTGATCTGGAAAAGATAAAAGAAGGAGAGCAAAAGGAGGTATTTAAAGAGGGCCATCACTTTCATCCCCCCCCCCCGTCCACTTATTTATTTATTTTGTTCAAGTTATATTTCGCCCTCCCCGCAAATGGGGTCAGGGCGTCTAACAAAGAAGTGACAAAACCATTAAAACCAATTATAACAGTACAATAGATTATTTAAAATATTAAAAAAGAGGCAAACCAATAGATTCATTCGTATAGTTCCAGCAATACTAACTGGATGACAGAACAAAGATGGAATGGGCAGGGCAGTTTTCAGCAAGGGAGGCAACATGGTTGGGCATCCGCCGCCACAACCAAAGGCCTGCCAGAACAACTCCGTTTTACAGGCCCTGCAAAACTGTAACAAGTCATATCTGCCACCATGAAACAAAGCCGTTCATGATTACATAAGCCAAAAAAGATATTTTAAACTGCCAATCAACTGCATAAACTGCTGCTAAATTTCATTTTAGCCTTTCTTGCTCGGTTCATTGTCACTGCATGTTACCATGGGTACGGCCTCACCATTAAAACACTAATAAGCACAGTCTGCCGACATGGATACAACGGCAACTGTCCAGGAAAGCTACACGTTGTTAGCCCAGAAAGCTTGAGGAGCTGAGACAAATGTGGGGCTATGGCTCAGAATGCCAATTCACTTGTGAAGTTTTCTGACAGCAAAATTTAGAACCCACACTTTGCCTGCTTATCTTGTCTACGGCCAAGAATCGCAAGCTACGCTTAGTGTGGGGAGCCACTGTGTTGACTCTCTAGCCCTATAATACGTAAAATCACTTAACCCATGACCCAGCATCAGGCTATGCCTTTCCAAGCCCCAGCAAGTGCGATACCCAGCGATGGAGTGAAGGGGTGAACAAGAAGAAGAAGAAGAAGAGAAGAAGAGATTGGATTTATACTCCGCCCTTCACTCGGAGTCTCAGAGCGGCTTACAAACTCCTTTCCCTTCCCCTCCCCACAACAGACACCCTGTGAGGTGGGGGGGGGCTGAGAGAACTCTGACACAAACTGCTCTTTTTCAAGGACAGCTGTGCCAGAGCTTGTGGCTGACCCAAGGTCACATCAGCAGGTGCAAGTGGAGGAGTGGGGAATCAAACCCGGTTCTGCCAGATTAGAGTCCGCACACTTAACCACTACACCAAACTGGCTCTCAACAACACACGGCTCGCGGATGTCAAGAACATGAGGTGAGCTGATTGGCCATGTTGGGTGGAGGGCACGAAGATGCCATTTTCAGTGGCAGTTTTGTGTCAAGCATAATATATAGCTTTGCCCTAATGAGGGTTTTCAAGAGCTTTATGCACATTTTATTTCAAGGGAGTAGCATCACAAGTTATGGGCCAAATCAGGCAGCTCTATTTTTATGTGACCTTTTTGTTAGTATAAATATGGAAAACGCCTCTGCCACCACAAAGTATGAATTGGACCAGAGTGTCAAAATGAGGACCAGCATGTCCATGTGATACCATATGTGCTAGTACAAGAGCACACTGGCCTGATCAGCTTGCTAATCCCAGAGCCTCCCCTGGTCCCCAAGAATAGTATAAGTAAAGTCTCAAACAACTCCTTCTCCAGCTACATGACATCAGGGGCACTCAAGACACTTCACTTGCTATTCACACGCATACTTACCAGAACCAACACCTCCACTACATCTGGCTGCTGGACGTATTCCGGATCCACTGTGGGCCAGGGCTGCTGCAGCACATCCATATCCCAGCGGTGATGAGTGCAAAGCTTATTCTGAATGTGAGACAAGCCTGAAACACACAACAGTGGCGGATGGCTTGTACTTAGTTTGTTCAGTTCAAGCAAAACCGATGGTCGTTTGCTTTAGCACAGAGCTACTCTATCTACTGCCAACTGAAAAGGCCTCCGATTCTGGATCAGGGCCAAAGAGGGTGAGGACCAAGAGAAATAGTTTTCCCTTCAGTTAACTCAACTAGTCTAATGGAAAAAACCCGGGAGGTGCTGACATCAAAATCTGTCCTAAAAGCAATTTTTGAAAATAAAAAAGGGACAAGAATATTTCCTAAAGCTGACAAGTCAAACCTCACCTTGGGCTGGATCACACAAACGTGTTCTGCTAGTAGAGGTGCTTTCATCTAGCAGCAAGAGCCCTCCTCTGGCAGTATTTTGGAGGAAAGTGCTTTGACTAGTGGAACAGATCCGCAGGGTGGAACCCCATAGACTACTGTGTGCCACTACCGCCAAGTGTTACTTGAAAGTGGGCTAGTGTCAGGACCCACGGTCCCACAGCCAAACAACGGAGCACACACTTCCAAGAAAGGTTTTGCTTTATTGTCAGTACTATGGTTGCAGTAACATGGTCACTGTTAGGAATGACTAGCCAGGGACAAGCATACAATAATATAGCAGATTCAAAAGGTCCCCCCCCACACACCTGTGGGCCAATCGCCCCTGCTCCCGCGGGCGGGAAAAAGTAACCGACCCTTGGCTGAGAAACGAAACTAGTCTCATGGTTAATTATAGTGGAGATACTACATAGGTAGGAGTACAAGGTCAGAGATAACCAGGGAAAAAGCAAGAGGAAAGGAATGTGGCACCAACTCATACACAGGTCAGGCAGGCGAGCCCTAGGCCTATAAACCATATGGCAGCATAGCTGACAGCTAGGCCAGATGGGGCTTTTGCCCAAAGGGGCTTCTGATTAGCTACTGGAGATCTGGCATACTATGCAGCAAGGTTCCCTCTAAGTTGTGGAGTCTTATGAGCAAAAATTCTACTTTGCGAGCTACTGGCATTCAAGTTGTGAGCGAGCAATTTGGCTGCTGCATCAATTAGTTTGGCTCTGGGGCCCTCCTTCCTGAGCTAAGGCAAAAATGTGTGAGCCGGAGGCTAAAAAACTGTGAGCTAGCTCACACTAACTCAGCTTAGAGGGAACACTGCTTTGCAGATGTTTGTTTTGGCATGGGCTGACATCACAACACAAAGATCTTTTGCTTTGTGTGTGCAAGAAAAGGAACCCTGCTTTAGACTTTCGCTCCTTGCTCCCCACCAATCTGAGCAACCTGAAGGTCTCTTGCTCTCTTGGCCTTTCAGTTTTACCTGCTGATGCCCCCAATGCCTGGAACAACCTCCCAGAATGTATGCATCTTTCATATACTTCCCAGAACACTTACTAAAACACCTCTCTCTTCCTTCAAGTCCTTTCTCAAAACCCACCTCCTTTGGGAATCCTCGGGCACGATGGCCTTAGTCCTCACTGCCCTACCCCCACCTCCCTCCCATCCCTTTGTTGTCTCCCTTGTGCAAAGTTTTGGACTTCAAAAGGATCCTCAGGAAAAGGATCTGCCTTTCTGTAGTGCAAAGATCTATTCACCTGGATGGCATGATGCAAATGATAATGAACGGTAAATATATCTGGTCACAATGGTTTATTTGCCCTGCGAGCCTATGCAGTGTTATTCCAGCCTAAGGCCATTGAAGTCAACAGACCGGGCAACTCTACATAAAAATGCGCTCTAAGAGACTGACTTTACAAGTAAAAGCAAATGAACGCAGGCCGACAGTTATTTTCTTTTTAAAGAGAGAATGGGAAGAGAGTGACATTCCGGCCAAAGTTAGGCAGTTCTAAATTTCACTGATGTCATGCACTAAACTTCCATCCCATTGAAAAGAATCTTGACTAAGAACAGTTGGATAAAAAGCAGACACCCACAGTTTCTGCAAGCTCCACAATACTTTGGACAATCTTAACCACCTCAGAAGAGTTAAGAACCATACGTGATTATAGCTGAGCTTCTCCACAGGCATACAATGCATACGGCCACTCCTAGGGAGTAGATCTCTGTCAAAATGCACTGTCAAGAGCTAACAAAAGACTACTTTACACAACGGAAAATGCATTTAAAATATTTGCAATTCTGTAGGTAAACAAGAAGCCTCTGAATTGCTGATTCATTTTTTGTGCTGGCCTCCTTCTCCTTAGGACTCTTCCACTTGTGAGTGAGCTCACTTCTTTCCAAGTGACCACATGTACAATGGAAGGAGCGAAACATCTGACATTGTGGGCCACTCCTTGTTTTCCTGTGTAACTGGGTTTTTCAGGCAGCTGCTTCAAATCTCCACCCTTCGGAGTGAGTCAATTCAGTTACACACCAGAGATAATCACATGGTATAAGCAGTAATAAAACACAGTGGAGGACTGTTTGGGGGGAAATTTTAATACAGCAAACGAGATGTTTGTTCGAGAGACAAGCTCCTGCTCCTCTTGAGACAGTACTACAGAAAAATACGAAAAAGATGCCACCAGAGCATGGTTGGGAAGGGCAACTAACAAAGTGAAATTCCTGCTTCTTTCTTTTCCTGTCCCAATTCACACTTTTGAAATTCAAAATGGAAGTGCTTATGCACAGTAAATCCAGTAAACTGCTAAGATCAATGGCGTGTTCTCTGCTTCCAGCTTTCAGAAATATTAAAAGAGAGTCTCTCAAGAGGATGAAACCAATTAAAAATGGCTACAGGAGGAACCTATCAGTTAACATCTAGGTCAAACTTCTGTACTGAAAATATTTCTTTTAAAAGGTGGATTGGATCCTGCACATTCATTCTTCTGGCAGAGGCACTGCCTTCGGACATAATGAGCCTTCGCCCAATTCAAGCAGGGCTTTGGCACCACCACTAGCAAAACAGATCCCATGGTATCCAACTCAATAGGTATTTCTGAATTTCTTCCAGTTTTATCCTTATATACACAAGCAGAGTGTCATTTAACAAACATAGCTCAAATTTTGTGTGCCACTGTATGCACCTGCTGAGCAGGTAATTTGAGAATGTGAAGACAGACAGCAATGGCAATACACTCAGTAAGTGCTCTGCATTTTTAAACAGCAGGTTTTTTTTCTAGTTTACAGCTTGTTTCCTTTTCACCTTCCTTTAAGACCACAAAGAATATGGATGGAGTAGATTTTTCTGCAAGCAGCTCTTTGTTTCATGGAGTATGAACAAAGTGACCAAACACTGCAAAACATTTGGAGCATCAAAACAGAACAGGTGGAATTAAATTAACTGGGGTCACTCATGAAGTCTATTGTCACTTGTTTTGTTCCTTTGGGGAAAAGATGGTTAAATGTTTCGTTCTTCTTTGTCTAAGCCAGTAAAGTATTAAGCAGACTGATCAGACACACGAGGTGTCCACGTGGCTGGCTCAAGGTGTTCCAGATGCAGGGTACAGGTGATCCAAAGACTCGCTTCCATACCTCATGGCATGTGTGGGGGTGGTGGAAAGTGCCGTCAAGTCACAGCTGACTAATAGAGGCCCCTGGAGGAGTTTTCAAGGCAAGAGATGTTCAGAGGCAATTTGCCATTGCCGGCCTCTGTGTCACGACCCTGGTGTTCCTTGCAGGT
Organism: Gekko japonicus; assembly: GCF_001447785.1. Classification (NCBI taxonomy): domain Eukaryota; kingdom Metazoa; phylum Chordata; class Lepidosauria; order Squamata; family Gekkonidae; genus Gekko; species Gekko japonicus. The sequence continues at coordinate 618,672 of NW_015160231.1, forward strand.
CTCCCATCCAAACACTAGACTGGGCTGACTCTAGGGTTGCCAGGTCCCATCTTTTCCCCAGTGGGGGGATTTGGGGGGCGTTCCAGGAAGGGGTGGGGCCGTCCCCAACGTGAAGTTGTTCAGAATGATGTCATTGTGCTGGGGATGCAGTGCCCTGTGTGCACGCCCCCACTTTCCCCCAACGATTTAAAGGGAACCTTCCCTTTAAATGGTTGGGGGGGAAGCGGGCGCCCCCCACGCCTGCCCTGCAAACTCACGGCTTGCGGGGCAGGAGCCGGCAGCCCCCACTTGGCACCACACTTGGCAAGAGTGGACACCGCACACACCTGCCCTACAAGCTGCAAATTTGTGGCTTGCAGGGCAGGTGAGCACAGTGCCTGCTGGGGCCACGGACAACTGTTGTGGTGGGTCTTCCCCAGCTGGCCATGGATCACTAAGGAACTGCCGAATGAAACAAAGAAGTCTTCACCCGCTGGCAGAAGATGGCGACAGAAGGGACAGGCAGATCTCCCTGGGGAGAGAGTTTCGGAGTTTGGGTGCCACTACAACATTACTTGTTGGGGAACCATGTTAACAGGTCTGTGGCAAAACCAACACCAAACTAATTTCAAATAAAGGAAGCAAAGACTCCACACCTTTTACTGTAACGTGCCTTTAGGAAGACAGTTTTCACTTTTGCTTGATGGGATTTCTTGCATGAATGAAACCTCCCCAGTCATGTAAGTTTATGTGCCCGTCTGAAGATTTTTATTTTTTTTGGTATAAAGTGTCAGTACGTTGCTCAGATTCAAAGCTACAGGAAGGAAACAGATTTCCTCATCCTGTTTGCATTTACGGACTGCCAAGTTATCAGTCTGATGACCTCTGGCTACAAGTACCTCAACACACAGACACACAAATACCCACACTCGTTTTGGTGACACGTAGGCCAGAACAGGAATGACGCACAGAGGATGACCCACAGACTTCCATACTAAGGAACTGGGACACAAAAAATTCAAACACGCACTACAGTGCAGATGCGCAACACATTTGAAGATATAAAACCCTCTGAGGTAGGTTAGGTTAAGAGCGCTGGGTGACTGGCCTAAGGTCACCCAGCAAGCTTCCATAGCACAGCTGTGATTCTAACCTGGGTCTTCTGGGTCCTCATCTGCCACCCTAACCACTACACCATGCCGGCTCTCTTGAGACAGAAGAATTTCACACCATAAAATAATATCAAAAGCATCCTAAACTGTATTCAGCTACTGAGCCTTGGTTGAAGCACAATATACTCTTAACTTAAGAGTTTAGCTATTTGTGTGGGGTTACAAATATGTTTGTATTAACACTTAAATATGTGTTAAACTTAAAATGCTTTAGCAAAAGAGTCACACTGTCCCACATGCCCCCCAGAAGGTGTATTTATGTACTGCATTTTTAGCCTGCCCTTCCTCCAAGGAAGTTAGGGCAACTTAATGGTTCTCTTCATCCTCTATTTTATCTTCACAATAACCATGTGAGGTAAGATACGCCAAGAAAGAATGACTGGTCACCCACGGAGTGTCACGGTCAAATATGCATTAGAACGTGGGTCTTCCTAGCAGCAGCTGGACTGAGCACCATGCTGCCTAGCAGCTGAACTACACCACCATGCTGCCTGTAAGGAGTAGCCACCATTAAGCCTTTATATTGTTTAGGTTTATCACTTTCCTTAGGCTATATTTTTGGCAGGCCCCTGGCCCGGCCTGCAAAAAGCAACTTGCTTGTTTTAACTACACCCACCTGTGGCTTTTGGCTGTTAAGAGAGCTGTTCTTGGGAGTCTCCCTAAGTTGTTTCAACCTACCAGTGCCAAATAGCTAAGCATGTCTGGATTGGCTAATGGGTTCACAGGCTGAGGTAAGGACATCTGAAAACCTGCCTCGCCTGGGGAGTGGGAGAATGACTATTCTAGCAACAGGTAAGATGTCCCCCCACAACATGGACTGTCTGACATGGGACGGACTTTGTGAGCAAGAACCACACGACGGACCTGCCTCTGACAAGCTAGCCAGCAAGCTTTTAATGTACAGTAAGATAGCTTTTAGCCAGATGTAGTTCAGTATTATTCTTTCTCTTATTTCCCATTGCTTGGGCCTTAAGAGTGGCTCCTGCCCAGCACAAACTCTTTGTAACTTGAGTAGTTTACTAAAATTGGAGTGTTTTGCTACCTTCTAGTGTCTGGAGTTACTTACTGAGTGCATGCAGATAACCTCAGAGGAGAACCTGGGGAGCTGAAAGCCTCTGGTAAAAGGTCTAGAGCCCTTGAGGCTTCTGGCTGGTCCCGGTGGCTGCGGCTTCAGCGCCTGGAAGCAGGAGTAGGGCTCTCTAGGACCTTACACTGCCTTACTACTATTAATGAGCAAAGAAGTTTTTGGAGTTGGACCGTTACTGTTCTGTAAGTTTTCCTTCTAAGAAAGGCATTATTTAAGGTGTCTGAACAACTAAGCAGTGGGATACGAAGGAAATTCAACGTATCCAAAAGAGTTTTCATGATACCATCTCACTATCATTCAAGAACTTGAGGAATTTCTCCATTCTTTCTAGTAGGAGAAGGGACTTGCCTACCTACAAGGTCTGCTTATCGTTAATAATCAGGAAAAACATTCTTTGAGAGAGGCTGTGTGTTTGGCTTTGTTTCTTTAAAAAAATGTCTCCAGACCTATTCTAATGGGGCACCAGGTTTTTTCTGAATTGCCTAGAGATCAGTCAAGCGACACATCAATATCACTTCAAAGCAGGATAACGTATAATGTTGTTTCTCTAAACACAACTAGGAAGAAAACTGGAGGGCGGGGAGTGTTACAAGGCGATCAACCAGACTGAAGACACAACTGAACCCAGAGGAATGCAAGCTAAAAAAGTCTTGTGTGCAACACGCCTGAATCCACACTCCCCTCCCTCCCACCCCACGCTCCACTGATGTACTTGAACGTCGGGTGCACGTAGTTATGCAGCAAACCCTTCCCAGCCACAAAATACTATTAAGACAGAAACACCATTCATCTCGAGGACAGTTCAAAGAACTTAATATGAAGCTGGCTGAATGCCCACACATGCTTTCCTGTTTGCAATTTCTTTCAGCCAACAGGTTTTTGAAAATGCGCTCAGCAGAACTTCCAACTATAGAAAGGAAACGACCAGTTAAACATAACACTGACACAACAGTAAAGCTTAACCTATCTATGTTCTTACACAGAAAGATACAGATTTCTCATTGTCTTCAAAAAATGCCAAACTTCATGTTACATTGGCAGTTTCCAACAATATTTCTTGAAGTGCTTTTTTTCTTTTAAACCTAGATTGCTGGACACAGGAGAGTTTAGCACACCTGTGCTGTTCTTTGAGCTGAAATCTCACCCCTCCCCAGAACTGCAATTGCCCCAAGTGCAGAAGGATTCACCCCCCCCCCGCAGCGCCTTTTCGCTATGAAAATACTGGAGTTAACTGCAACCTGGAGGTCTTGTTTCAGTGAGGAAAGTGGTACCAGAAGGAAGAGTTAAACCTTCCTTGAATAGAGCCACAGCCCCATTCTGAATTGGACCCCATGACTGCATATTAGAATTAAAAAAGCCACACCAGGAAATCCAATCAGGGATCTCCAATGTAATCTATAGCCTGGTTCAGAGTAACTGAGATGCATGATATTCAAAGTACTAAGTCAAGAGAAGTGTAGCAGAAAAGAATTTTATTGTTAGCCCTGTTAGTTAACAAGCCAGGCAACTAAAACACAGAAAGATTAATGGACTTAATAATTTGTTCTACATAAAGCTATATTCTCATACTATTTCATTCTTTCTTTCTCCCCCCCCCCCCCCCCCGCCACACGTACGTACAAATAAAGACATTTATGGTATCCTATTTATATCCAAAAATTCCTGCCATAAAAAGCTACTCAGTTTCACTATAAAGCATGAAGAATTAAGATGCTGGTTTAAGGGATGACTTGTCCAACTCTTCTGAGGTAAAAGTTGCAGTGCGGTAGGTTCTACCACAGTATACATTTTAAATAATACAAAAGGGCTTCTCTAAATTATATAGTAAAACACAGACACAAATGGCATAATTGTAATTTAACTGAGAAATAGCAGAAAATAAGCATTTTTAAGGACATGGGAACCTTCGTGCCTCAAAGATAGTTATATCAATAGGCCCTCTGTATCCTCGCTTGTTCTACCATACACTAAATGAGGCATAAGTCCTATTATAGAACTCCATGAGATCATGTCGTTAATTAGTACAGCATAAAGCACATGAACCACCAAGCAAACAATGGCAGTAGAGGAACTGAATGCCCTAAAAGCACATCATGTATTTCTGCTGCTGAATCTAATTCAGTCTGACCCTATAAGCAGCTCCCTGGGAACTATAACTAAGTCGCTTTGACTTCTTTGGAAGAAGACCATAGAATAAGAGGGATAACTTATAAAGAATCTTTATTTATCATTTTATCGTAGTTCTCTTTTTTTAGTCTTTTGCAGTGCAATTCTAAGCAGAGTTATACCTTTCAACATCCAACAAAGTCAATGGGCTAAGAAGGATTTCTGCCTTTAATCAACTAAAAAGTCACTTCGTGATCACAATGGAGGAGTAACAGAGCTGGGCTGAATTCAGACGTGCCAACATTAAGCTGACGTCCGCATGAACCTGAACTGGTACTGAACTCAGGCCCAGATCTTGCTCCTCCCCCTTCCTTACCACATGCAGAATTTCCATTAGAAACTAGCTCAGCTGAAGCATGATGTATGAAGGGAGGTGCATGGATAAATGGAGTTAGCATATCCGCCCCAAACTGGGGGTTTAACCTGGGCTCACAGACTTGGGTTGGGCGCGGGAGGGGAACGAACTCCACTTAATCCACGCATTTGCATATTACAGGTAAATGGACCGGGGTTCTCCACTGAAGAAGGGAAAGTGTGAAG
>NW_015160231.1:623791-642610 GCF_001447785.1 Gekko japonicus
ACCCTCCCCCCCCCCCCCCCCCCCCGCACACACACACATCATGTTGGCATCTCAGCTACAGAGGTCTAATCACTTGTTGGCCAAACAACATATATAGTACATCATCACTGAAGATCAGTGAGTGGGAGCTGAGTCATCTAAAGGGACAAATTTAGGTTTTCAAGAGCCCGATGAGAACTCTCGCTATTATAATAAACATTTCACAACAGAAGTTTAATTGCCTACAAATTCTATGAACAGCCACTTACTTGCATAAAATGCGGCACCAATTTTTCATGAAGAGGAGTCACTAACTGCAATCCTAAGAGGAATTACACCCTTGAAGTCAATGGACTCAGCAGGGTGTAACTCTGCTTCAAGTTGCACTGTAAAGGATGCCGCTTATAACTTTCCATCTCTTATGCCTTTAAGACAAGGGTTATAATCAAAACGTTTAGTTATGACAACAGACTTTTTCCTGGAAGTCTTTCCTTCACAATGGTAACAAGACCCCCACAACCCCATGATTCTGCAAGTTACCTTTCCAGATCTCTGAAGTTACGTGTGGGGCCATCGGGGCAAGCATAACACAGAGAGTCGCCAAAGCATCTTCAAACTCCACACTGTGGAGGATAAGCCGTGGGGAGACTTGCTGTAACGAAGAAGAATGGGATTTGTGAATACAGTACTATTGAATAAGGTGAGGGAAAAAGATAGTCCAAAAGTAAAAAACATAAAGAGCTGTACTCGGCAATGAAAAGCCAGATCCCACATTTATACAGTGAGATGCTCTAGGCCAGGGGTGGCCAAACTTACTTAACCTAAGAGCCACATAGAATAAACGTCAGATGTTTGAGAGCCACAAGACCTGAACAAATATTACCCACACATTTTTATGGAAAAATATGCAAATTTGCTTTTTCTCCAAGCTGGCTGGGGGGGGGGGCTTTGAGAATGCACTTGAAGTTGTTTTCTTCTCTGCTCCTGCTCCCACCTCAAGCCTACCCAGGGAGGGGAACACTGGCTGGGGAAGGGAAGACCAACTGGGGAGTCATGCCTCCCCTTCACTTCCCCAGCGGCCCTGCCGGGAGCCACACAATATGTGGGAAAGAGCCCCTGCTCTAGGCAGTCCTGACTTTTCTGTCTGCAGAACATCGAGATGAGTAGGAGTTGTGTATACACACACACACACACATACACACACCCTAGGAAATGTCAAACCCAAAAGACTTAGGTTGTCAATGGATACGGCTGACCATTTGGCCTTGACCGACAAAGGAAATGGCACCGGCAAGTCTTGGGGCTCTGTGAAGTCCTCAGAAAAGGTTCCTGCACACAAAAGTCTATCGGATTAGGGGACTGAAACTGGAATTCGCTGCTTAGTACTATCTTAATTTATAATTCCTCTTGCAAATGCAAGAGATAAGCGGGACAAGATGGATAACCCGGGCCTGTGTTTTGTTTGGATACACTGTCAGCATTCCATCTCTGTCTGCTTTAGATAAAGCCGAGTAACCCAATCAGTTTCAGAAAAGACGAAGTATTGAAGCTGGAGAGGGGGAGGAATTTTCCGAGGCCCAAGAATTATTAGCTTTTGGCATACAAAGAACACTCGTCTAATCCTGTCACCACAGTTTGTTTCTTAGGACAGAATAATATCACATCCACACATAATACACGGAGACAACTGCTTTTCTTTGGAGGGACAGCCATGCCCCTATAATCCATCAACACACATACCCTTTAAGAATGTTATGATGCAGTAGCTGTTCACAACTGAGTGAAGCACAAACAAACTAATACACACACAAATGGAGAGTGCTCGATAGTTGTTGTTGTTTTTCTACATACACATACAACAATCACTTTAGAACTGTGCAGGCACTGCCAGCACCGACTTCCTGAAGTGCATCCAAAGATCCGCAGACTTCAGCAAAGCAGAACTTTCCCCTCCTCGCCCCTGTGGCAGCTCACTTAGCCCACACCCCAAATTTTGTTTCTGGGTGTCAGTGGACCCTAAGGGACAACCACAGGGTGAAATTGGGGGTCTGCAGTGGGAATCAGTGGAAATTGTCACTCCCTCTTCCTACCACCTGGGTAGCCCAGGCAAACCCAATCTTGTCCTATCTCGGAAACTAAGCAGGTCTGACCCTGGCAAGGACTTGGAAGGGTGACCTCCAAGGAATACCAGGGTTGAGAAACTGAAGCAGGCAATAGCAAGCCGCCTCTCTGAAATGTCCAAGCCTCACTAGGGGTCGCCAGAAGTCAACCATGACTTTCAGGCATGCGTGTGTGTGCACGTGCTCACGCGCACACACACAAATATCACACACACAAAAAAGACTCCAAGTCTTTGGAACTATGTGGTTAAATACCTGTCATTGCTTTCTAACCACTTGAAATAAACTGTGAAATAAATAAACCCATGCAGGAGCTGTGTGCTAAGAGACATCCAAATAACTTAAAACAGAGGGAAACAAGCTATATAATAACAGGAGCATCATTACTTTGCTTGTTGTATTCATGTCAATAGTTATACCCTACTTCCCCTCTGTCTCCTTGAGAGGTTTTTAAAAATGTAATTCACGCACTGCCATATACTTGTGCTCTAGAACAATACATTAAAACATTCACAGACTGGCCAGATGAGCTGTGTGCAGTATCCAATATGCAGTTAAGCAACTATGATAATCTCTTGACTGTGTTCCACGAAACAGTCACAGCAAATGTGAAAATGCTGTTTGGGGCAGGTGTTATGTTCTTCAAAACTGGTTCAGGCCTCCTCTCCAGGGAAGGGGCCTTAGCTCAGCAGTAGAGCATCTGTCTTGCATGCAGAAGGTCCCAAGTTCAATCCTCAGCATCTCCAGTTAAAGGGGTAATGTAGAAACATGAGGCCCCAGAGAAGTGTTGCCAGTCACAGTACAGAATAGACCAAGGGCCTGATTCAGTACAAGGCCGGTTCATATATTCACTGTGCTTTGAATGTCTGGAGAAATGTGATATTCCCAAAGTGAAGATGATGTAAAACAAGCTGATTATTTTTAAAGCATACATTACACGCACAAAGATATCTTTTTAGTATCATTCAGAAAGCCTTGTTTGCAGGCTGACAGTTCTGCTAGGTCCCCAAAATACCTCCTTCTCCGTTTAACAACTGCCTACCCATCAGAAGTTTTCCTCACTAGACTTTTTCCAGTGGCACAGTGCTTACGTCCACGGTTACTAGAAAGGATCATTCAAAGTAAGAAAGAGAACAGATTTTATCATTTTCTGAAGTGAAACTTTTTAGTTCTAAATTTAGCTTTCAGACTTCCTGGTTTCAAAAACGGTACAAAAGTAGATATTTCCAAGTGCTGGTGAAAACTTGTTCTATAGCACTACTGAAGTACTCTCAGGCTTTACAGTCTACCAATCTGAGAAGAATGCAAGCAGATGGCCTGAACAGAAAGACATCATTATTACATTAGCCTGAAGACATTTGTAGCTTCAGTATGTTGCTTCAACAAGCCAGGTATTCTGATGTAACCAAAAACTGTGTCAGAATATCATTAAATTCACTCAGAGCAGGGGGAAAAAATAAGGCTTCACCTTACTACATATTTTTTTTAACTTGCTGGAAAATATGTTTTAATTTACAGTCATAAAACCATATTTACAGTGTTATCAAGGGTGATGATTTTGTTATGTATTTGATTAATGACCACTAAACTGTGGTGATGCTGGACAAGCTGCATGTATGCATGTGACGGACTGCACTTTTAAAAGCTTAGAAGTGTTGTACAAAGAGCTAAAGGACTGTGAAGGGATAATTCTTCACAGAGACAGAGAGCCTTGAGTGGTAGGCTTCTCCAAGCAATCTGATTGGCTAGCATCAGCTGAGCAGAAAGAGACTTTAGAGCTGAATGCTGAGGAGAATTCATTCAGAATTCAGCCCTGACTGAGAGCAGTTTAACACAGAAAGGAGAACTGGGGAAAGTTGGCAAGGACAAGTGGGTAGGTAGACGGAGACCCCCATTCAGGCCAAAGAGAGGGAATAGATCTTCTTAGTTAGAGGAGAATTTCCTAACCCAGTCAAACAGGAGTTAGCTCTGAAGAGTGCAGAGATACCTGGTTTAGTGTGGTTAGAAACTGCCTTTAGAGACCTTAAGAGTCAGTTTAAAAACTCAATACGTGTATTGGTGTTTCAAGAGAAGGGGTTCGGGTACTGGATAGAGTGGACTAGCCTTCTGGAAACCAAAAGAGCCAGAGAATACTCAAAGAAAGTGTACTGGAGTGTTTGGGAAAACACTGGAACAAAAGCCTCTCAACATAAGGATTTTAAGTAACTGGGCAAACAGCCCAAATATTATACTGTGACAAGGTGGGACAGCCAAAATTCTTCAGGAAAGAAGAAAACTAGGGCAGCTCAGTCACAAAAGTGAAAGAAAAATTTGTTGCTAAGGGAAAGGGAAAATCTTGCTGCTAAGGGGGGAAAGTGGACGGAGCTGTCATAATGTAATTTTGAAGAGACAGCATTGGACTGTCTCAAAATGTAATGTGGTCAAATGACCTTATGGGAATGTGGAAGCTAAACCGAAATATTTACATAGTATACTTACCAACAAAGTATTACTGAGACCCATCAGTTGAGAAATTGCAGCATTGAACAAGTAATCCTTCAGGAAGTATCCTGTTACCTAATTACAATAAAAGCAGAAAAAAACCCACTGGTGAAGTAGATTACTGCATCATTGAGATTCTCTCACTGTGAAAGACATAAGGAGAAACAAATGTCTGAGGGCCTCGAGGTACAAATACACCTTCTACAGGTATAATTAGAATGATCCTATCCTTGAGCTGAAACAATAAAGGTTCCCTTGCTCGAAAGCCAGTCGAATCCGACTCTAGGGTTGCGGTGCTCATCTCCGTTTCCAAGCCGAAGAGCCAGCGCTGTCCGAAGACGTTTCCGTGGTCATGTGGCCGGCATGACTAAACACCAAGGCACACGGAACGCTGTTACCTTCCCACTGAAGTGGTACCTATTTATCTACTTGCAATTTATTGCTTTCGAACTGCTAGGTTGGCAGGAGCTGGAACCAGAGACGGGAGCTCACTCCGTCATGCGGCACACTCGGGTCTCGAACTGCTGAACTACCGACCTTCCACAGCCTGCAGTTCAGCGTCTTAACCACTTGAGCCACCGCAGCTCCTTAAGCTCAAACAATAATCTTTCTTTAAAAAATGTTTTTTAATTTTTTTTTAGCAGAATTCAAACAATAACACATAATAACCATCATAATCCCAATAGTAACTAATTAAATAACACTGAGGAACTATAAGAAGCATACAGTAGAACATTAATTTAGGTGATTAATAATCTTTCTTTATGTACATTTAAGAAAACAACAGAAGTTTGGAATATAGCTTCCTTTTTCATCCATTAGGCTTGAATATCAATAGGGAAAAAAGATTTCAGTATGCTCCAAGATCCCTAAAGATGAACTCTAAGAAGCAAAAACAGGTGATCTGTTCACTGTTCCCCTGTGCGTTCAGTTAACACAAGGCAAAGCCAGTGTGGTGTAGTGGTTAGAGTACTGGACTAGGAGATGGGAGACTCCGGCTCAAATCACCGCTTTGCCACCGAAGCCTGCTTGGGAACCCCAGGCCTGCTGCACACTCTTGGCCTAACCTACCTCACAGACTTATTATCAGGCTAAATGGAGGCGAGTAGAATGGGGTATAAAAGTCAGGGTATAAAAAAATAATAAATAAATTATAGAGACCAGTGTATGAAAGGACCGGTTGTGTACTTTACATATCTTTGCAAGGCTGTCAATAACCGTTGAACTTGTTCCACATGTCCAGAAGAACTTCTCCCTTTTGCTACTTGAAGACACTGTGTTGCTACCTCACTTGGCACGGCAAACAAAAAATTAAAAATGGAAAGAAGGAACAAAGGCAATCTGTGATGCAGCACCGGGAATCTCCCGTTTTGTTTTCCCAAGTCACAAATCCCACTGATTGAGCATGTCCTTAAGACGACCTAAAGTAGGACCATGGCAGCGGTCACACACACTAAATAATCCACTTTCAAACTGGATTTTTACTGTGTGAACTGGCAAAATCCAGTTGGAAAGTGCACTGAAAGTGGATTATTTAGTGTGTGAGACCGCAGCCATATCTGTATGATATGCTGCCACATACCAAATGGATATGGGAAACTGGAAACAGGATTCTCTCCCTCCCCTTCCTGCCCACAACTGTTTATGTTTCTGTGCTAGTCTCCAATATATTTTATATAAAAATACATTTTATATATGCAGTACGTATGCATACAGACACATATACAACCATGAACCTTCAAACTCATATGGTAATAGGCATAGCATACTGTACACCTCTGAGGAGCATCAAATGCTTTCTAACTGAATGAATGGCATCTCTTCAGGTTGTCCCACTGAAAAATCCCCAACCAATTTATTAAATCAGCAGTTATTTTAATTAGGCTTCTACAGAATCTTGTCTAGCTCATTAAAAAACAAACAGGCAATAGCAACTTTACTGTTACATCTTACAGAAACATCCAAATCTTGTGCTATTAGCAGCGTTTCTGTACAGACTGCAATACATGAAGACATTTTGTTAGAGTGTTTCCCACAGTCATAGCCTGGAAAGGAAACACGAAATCCATGCCAGTGTTAACGAGGTAGTTTCTGAAATTTAAACCGAAGTCAGAACAACAGATATTTAGAAAATCTTTATGATGTCACTTACAGGTATTTACTACTAGCACTATTTGAATTTCTTTCGTCTCAAGACAGTGTATATGTGAGCTCATTTCTCCTCATATAACAATCCTGTGAGGTAGTTAGATTGAAAGCTAATGACCCAGCCCCCAATCAAACAGAGTGCTTCTTGGCTGAGCAGGCATTTGAACCCGAGCCTCACTGGTCCAAGTTTAACCTGGGAGAACCGGGTTTGATTCCCCACGCCTACAGATGCAGCTGCTGGTGTGACCTTGGGTTAGTCACAAGTTCTTACAGAGCTATTCTCTCATGAGCAGTTCTTGAGAGAGCTCTCTCAGCCTCACCACAGGGTGTCTGTTGTGAGGAGGGGAAGAGAAAAGAGATTGTAAGCCACTCTAAGACTCCGTCCGATAGTGAAGGGTGGGGTATAAATCCAATCTCCTCCTCCTCTCTGCCTACCGATGTTAATTCCTCAAGACAGATGCTAGATATATAGGTGTGGAGGAGGAAGAAAGTCAACTTCTCCCCCACAAATAACTAATGCTCGAAAGAAGGCCCTGTTAAATGTTTCTCTCTCTCCCTCTTTAAATAAGCACAATTCATGGTAATGTACCCTGTTGCCTTACATCAAAGCAGGAATACGATCATCATCCAGCAACATTTCAGAAATCCTTCCTGCTGTCTTTACAGGAGTATTACAGAAATAGTGGTATTTACAGCACATGGCACAATAGCTGTTTTGCTGGCAATACAACAGTTTAATAAGCTGAACGCACACACAAGCACCTCAGGGCACGTCTAGCCTTGTGACATCTGCGGTCATCACCAAATGCCATTATAGAACAGCATGTACTTTCCCCAGGTTATAAGGAGGGAGGCTGAGAAGAGGACTTCAAAGGGGTTATGTTCTACTAACTTTTTTCTTTAAGCACTCTGAAATTACACTGGTGTGACAACCAGCAAAATATCACGAGAGACCTAACGGCTCCATCATTTTTAGAATAGTCAGAATTCTTTCTAACCTCAGAGACCACAAGGTTCTTCCGCTCCCAGATACGTCTGGCTTGGGCTTGCTCTGTTTGATTCAGGAGCTGAGGACTGGGCAGCGTTCCAGAATCCCTGGCTTCAATAAGTTTGGTTGCTAAGTGCCAGAGGCGAGATTGCCATCTCTGCACCCCAGAGAGTGCATCAGCTAAATTTAATGAAAAATGGCACGGGTGAGAGAGAGAGAGAAAGAAAGAGAGAGGTTTTCATTAATGCAAGTTAAGATAACACCGTTCAAGCCCACTTGAAATGAGTCAGCATTTAAAACATTCAAAGACCTTGGTTTGCTTTATTAATGTTTAGTTATATAACTGAATAAATAATAATTCTCTGACTTGACTTCATCAGCAACTATGCATTGTTATCGTAATTTTTAAATACTTTCTGTCGTATTTTTTTTCCAGGGCTGAAAGGCTAGTGGTACAAACGCCTTCCCAGAGAAATATTCGCTTTAGATTCTGATGACAGATGTAACAACCCTCTTAATGCCTGTCTAAGTACTTGCAAAGGCGATCAAAGAGACAGAGATTGCTTTAGGGGATGTGTAACCTGAAAGGGGATAAAAAGCCAGGTTCTGCCAAGCCAAGGGACGTGAGACGATAGTCACCCCAATTATGACGCCTGGAATGGCTACATTTTGTAATGAGACAGTTTGTCTCTTAAACGTGACTGAGGCCCAGTTCAGACCCCCTCTCATCTGGCTGGCCCTTTCACATAGCCAAGCCCTCTTGGGTAGAGGCATGTTTGCAAGAGTGCCAGATTCACGGCCATAAGAAAACGAGGATAGGGGCTTTTTGATAAGGAAAGAGTTGAAACAACTTTGTGCAATGCTTGTGCCTTTGGAGCAAGCCCTCTGCTCTTTGAAATTCACTTTGTGACAGGTCTCTTAAGTAGTAAGTTGCATTAAATATTTTATGAATATTATGAAAATATTTTTCCCATAACCGGAAGCCATTCTGCAGCTTAAACCGTAAAATCAGGGAACAGAGGGGATCACGGGAAGGGAGACTTACTCTTCGTATCCCATAAGATGTCTTGCTCTGGAGGGGCAGCGAAGAGGAGGTAGAGCCGGACGGTGTCCATTCCGTACCTCTGGACTACCTCCTTGGGCTCTATGCCATTATGTTTGGATTTACTCATCTTCTCCCAGGTCACCTGCAGTTTCTCTTTGGTTTTCAGGTGAACGGGTTCAGGACCTAAATATACAGAAACATACAAAGGAATCACTACCTTAGCTCTCTACATACAAGGGCTTAAGTTAGGACCTGTGTTTCACCTTCTCAAACAAATATGTATAAAAAGAAGAAGAAGGCTTCCGGTGGGTGGATTGGCGATGGCGGTCGCTCTCCTCAATGTCTGAGGAGGCGACTAGCACACCCGCGGCTTGGAGGGGTGCCACCTCAAGTGGCACCCCCACGGAGCCCTTGTGAAGGGTTCCAGGCCAGGGGGCTTTTGAGGGTTAGCCTCTTCGACGGCTGGATGCCAGAGAATAGAAACTTCCCTCCGCCCCGATGGTCCAGCCGGCTGGGTGACCTTAGGGTACAAGCCAATCTAACCGGGACAAGCGCAGGAGATCGAGCGAAATAGCATATGAAGAGAGCGGGTCACGTTATGACCAACAATGAACGTGAGTTCGACATAAACGGATTATTTTACTAAAACGGAGTACCCCCCCTCGTGAGAAAAACGGTGCGTAAGGAGGGACGCCTCCTAAGCGCGTGAATGGACTAATGTAGCGAAGGGGGAAGGGGGGAAGCAAACAGCGAATTCTTTTCTGAGAGACTTACTTGAGTACCGATAGTGAAATGCCGAGTCTTTCGGGTCCTGGCATAGCGGTTTGGAAGTGTAAACAAAGTGAAAGATGGCGGCTTCCCGAGGAAAGTTAAACCCGAAACCAGGTAGTCAGAGCCCAAGGTCGGAAGAGGGAGCAGACGTCATGAAGCTGCTAACAGATATGCTGAAGCCAGTAATGGAGCAACTCGGTGGCATTAACCAGCAATTGGCCACACTGAACCAAAACTTTGCTCTGCAGCAGCGCCAGCTGGCAGAAACGGAGAAGAAAGTGAAGCGTGCAACTGTAAAAATTACAGAGATGGATATCGCAAATAAGAAGATGAAGAAAAGAGTGATGGATGTGGAAACAGTACAAAAACTTCAGGAAACTAGTGTGTTACAGCTTCAAATGGAAAAAGCTAACATGACTCTCAGATTTCAGGGGGTGCCTAAAAAGGAAAAAGAAGATCTAAAGTAACAGGTATATCAGCGGATGTAATAGTAAAAGACATGGAGGCTGCCTATAGGGCATACTCCAATTATATTAGGAGAAATGACCTGCCTGGAGAGATTGTGGTGAGATTTGCAAGAAGACAGACCAGAGATGCGGTATTAAAGGCAACTTCGGCAAATCCACTGAAAATTGGGAACACAATCATAAAGACTTTAAAGGATATTCCATTTGAAATCCGTCAAAAGAGGAAAGGTTACAAGGAACTGATCTCATTTCTTCAAACTAATGGAATTCAGTACAGGTGGGCGATTCCTGAAGGTGTAATTTTTAAAGTCAACGGCAAAAGAGAGAAGATTGACTCCATCTTTAAAGCTAAGGAATTTTTGAGACGTCAGCTCGGGCCGGAAGAAGAACGTAAAGATGAAGAATCCAAGTCAAGTGACTCTGCTACTTCGGGAACGGACAAGGACTCTGTGGGGGAAGCAGCAGCAACGAAAACTGTATATGACTTTAGGGATAGAAAACCGAAGTAAGGGCAGAAGGACTCTGTAAATTGCTCTCTGAAGTAAGAAGATGCTCAAGAAGTACTCTCACAAAGATTAACTTACTAATGTAGAAGATGTGTTAAACAAGAATTTCACAAGTATATTGTATTACTAACACTTGTCTTACTAACATTTATATTAACATGGAAAGGATCTCCTACTCTTGGGTTTTTAGTTAGTGTGGGTATCTTTCCTTTATCCTTAGATGTAGTCCCCCCTCCCTATATTTTTCGTTGTAGTTATTAGTCTATGAAAAATAATAAAAATACCCCTTTGGGGGTTTCAAAAAAAAAAGAAGAGGAGGAGGAGGAGGAGGAAGAAGAGGAAAATGAGGAAGAGGAGGAGGAAGAGATTGGATTTATACCATGCCCTTCACTACCCAAAGACGTCTCAGAGCGGCTTACAAACTCCTTTCCCTTCCCCTCCCCACAACAGACACCCTGTGAGGTAGGTGGGGCTGAGAGAGCTCTGACAGAAACTGTTCTTTTTCAGGGACAGCTCTTGTCAGAACTATGGCTTGCCCAAGGTCATTCAGCCAGGTGCAAGTGGAGGAGTGGGGAATCGAACCCGGTATTTTTGGCCACTGTGTGACAGAGTGTTGGACTGGATGGGCCTTTGGCCTGATCCAACATTGGCGTCCCTTATGTTCTTATGTTATGTTCTTATGGTTCTCCCAGATTAGAGTCTGCACACTTAACCACTACACCAAACTGGAGGCAGACAGAAACTGTTCATGCTTGTTCTAGCCATAGTTTATCTCTCAGGGGGAAAGGGTGCGGTGGGGGACAATCTAGAGGGAACTACCTTCTAGGAAAGAACAAAAATCCCAGTGTTGTGGGCCAAGCCCCTTATCAAAAACGAACAGCCTGGGCAGCCAGGTGAGGGCAGCTTTGTAAATCACAGAAAAACAGAACAAAAGCAAACAAATCTCAGTTCTACTCCTTGGGTTTCCATTCCAATGTATGAA
The DNA here is from genome assembly GCF_001447785.1 of Gekko japonicus. NCBI lineage: Eukaryota > Metazoa > Chordata > Lepidosauria > Squamata > Gekkonidae > Gekko > Gekko japonicus. The sequence goes on from NW_015160231.1 coordinate 635,279, forward strand.
AAAAGGGAAGGCACACAAGACTCAGCTGCAGGTTCAGTGTCTGGGCATGTGGATTCCCCACCCACCCCTCAACTGACAACTGTAGTGGGTGGAGACGACCACTGCAATGGCAGAGACATTTGAAGCCAGGCCACCTCAGCTGAGTGGTGGTTTCCTGGGGAGGGGGAAGAGGCAAAGTTGCATCCAAGTGACACTGTGGGAATCTGACGTCTCACAGGAGCCCAGGAGACCTGAGAAGGCCTGCACAAAGTGTGGTGTGCTCTTCAGAAGAGCTGCAAGGTCAGCTGAGGAGGCCATCTGATTTGCTGCTCTTAGCAGCATGGACCACGTGACAAGGGACAGCTGGGTACTGAAACGCCTTCTTCTTCTGAACCAAGGCTGCAGGGCAGACCAGGCAGCATCCCATCCTTGGGGGAGGAGAGGTAAGTTTTTTTGGCCTATGCACCTATGCTATCCATATTTAGATACAGGAACCCTTGTCCCCCTTGGATATCAGCCCCAAATGCATAATCCCCTTATTCAGATAAAACCACCAAGCTTGCACAATTTGGGAACTGCCAAACTCACTCCTTGTCAAAACTTATGGTAGTCACCTCAGTTTGAGGAGGAGGCCCCACCCTCAGATAGACTGTAGCTCAGTGGTCTTCTGCCTACGGACCCTGACCTTCAGGTGTGTCGTGGAGTCCATCCTGCCGGGCTGTGAACTGCTAGAGTGTGCAGGGTTTTGTTGTTTTTTTGCTGCCTTTTGGAAGGATTTGCTGCATAAAGAATAAAGGCGTCACGCCTCTTGCCTCCCTTTGTATACATATTTAAAACAGTAGTAGGATGGTAGTGGACAGGTTCTGTCTATCGTCCTGACCTTTGGCTTGTTCCTCTCTATGGTACGCCTCCCAGTGCTTGGCTTGTAGTTCCTGTCCCCAGCTCTTTTGGTCTGCTGCCCAGAGCCCTAGCCTCAACACTGGTGAGATCATAAGTCTGGCTTCTCCTCTGCCCTGTCATAGGACACATATTATGTGACTTCCTGTCACATGCTTGCAGCTCAGTGGGGCCCATGTCTGGAAAGGCTGACAACTATGGCTCCATTAGTTGCTATGCCTGGATCTTCTGAGCTCACTGCAAGCCTCATGAAACTTCAGCCAGGCTAATGTACAGCATTACCACAACATCTTCAGCATTTTTATGCGTCTTTGGGGGGGGGGGCGCTGATGCAGACATCCTGCTTTAGGTAACCCCATTCCAGTCTTCAGTAAAAACCAGATATAAGTTTTGAGCCTGCGTATCAGCATTATAGCTGTATTCGCACTCTCTTTATAGCCAGCCAATAGCAAACCACTCCATTTCTGCCTCAGAGATTCACCTACCGTTGCTCCATTTTAGGTACCCTGACAAACAATAACCTTTTTCAAAAGCCCCCCCCCTCCCTCGGTTTTGTGCTGATCCAATTCCCTCACCACCTAATTTACCAGTAAGATCAATTTCTTCCTTCTTCAAATACTGGCCCGATGTTGCTAGCCTGAATGTCCGATTCTTGATAAGACCTTGAACTAACAGCTCATTAAAAGGCTCTCTGAGGAAAGAAAGAGAAAGAATTTTGCTGAAAATAGCAACAAGAATACACGTTAAGCTTACTGAAGTCCCATCTTGTTCGTGAAAGAACATCAGGCTGACTTTACCAGAATCAGCCCCAGTGGGCTCTCTCCATCCAGCTTCTTAGAACTTCCAAACAGGCCCTGCTAAAATGGCATCCATCTTGTTTTTGGCCTATCTTGTTGGACGTGCTCACCAAAGGTAGGACTTTTAAGCATTATTGACAGAGTCAGTCTCTCAACTGGATTTTCCAGGAGAGGCATGCTGATAAAAAGAGGCTAAGCTACACAAAGATCCTGGTTACTCCCAGATCACCAAGTCATTTGTACTGGGCATCTTGCTGGGACCCAGTATCTAAAACCAAGGAGGAAGCTGACTGAACAGAGAGACAAAGGCTACAATCCTATGGATACTTTTCTAGGAGAAAGCTCCACTAAATATCATGGCACTTATTTCCCAATAGACCTTGCTTGGGACTACTCCCAAAGTTCAGAGTCACTTCTTGCACTGTTCTGCCATACCTGGGGAAGATGGAGAGGCTTAATTTCCTCCATTCTATTGTACTGCTGTTAAATAGAGTAGAACTCAACACACACACGTGGTTTGCAGGATGTCAATAGATGATGTGACCAATATTCTACTATATTTGCCTGAAGTTAAGTACATTTCTGTTTGCTCAAGAGAATATATGTTCACATGTGAAAGTGTCCACACATGTGAGAGAATAACATCTTTTGACACAGCTAACTGTGATGACTAGCAACAAGTAAGCGGCATCCTGGCATGTCAGTTTGGTGTAGTGGTTAAGTGAGTGGACTCTAATCTGGGAGAACTGGGTTTGATTCCCCACTCCTCCACTTGCACCTGGCTGGATGGCCTTGGGCAAGCCGTAGCTCTGATAAGAGCTGTTCTTGAAAAAGAGCAGTTTCTGTCAAGAGCTCTCTGAGCCTCGCCTACCTCACAGGGTGTCTGCTGTGGGGAGGGGAAGGGAAAGGAGTTGTAAGCCGCTCTGAGACACCTTTGGGTAGTGAAGGGAGGGGTATAAATCCAATCTCCTCCTCTTCTTCTTCATTCATTGTTACAAGCCATGGGTATGGATTTACTGACACAGACCCAATGGCCTTAATTTGAGACACATCAGCTCATTACAGATAGAGAAGAGTATGAAATCTGAGGGTTCCACTTTGACACAGTCTTATGGGCAATGATAGCATCATCCAAATATGAGTAACACATGTTTCTGTTCCACACATACACATCTGAACTAACTTTGCAAAACTCTGTATACATTCTCATTAAATGTAGCCATTGAAAATGTCACATTCGTCCTGACCTCGATAGCCCAGGCAAGCCCGAACTCAACAGATCTCGGAAGAAGAAGAAGATGAAGGAGAGGAGGAGGAGACTGGATTTATACCCCGCCCTTCACTACTCCAAGAAGTCTCAGAGCGGCTTACAATCTCCTTTCCCTTCCCCTCCCCACAACAGACCCCCTGTGAGGTAGGTGGGGGCTGAGACAGCTCTTTGAGAACTGTCCTTGAGAGAACAGCTCTGAAAGAACTTGTGACTGACCCAAGGTCACACCAGCAGCTGCATGTGGAGGAGTGGGGAATCAAACCCAGTTCCCCCAGATTAGAGTAGGTGCTCCTAACCACTACACCAAGCAAGGTTGACTCTGGCAAGTACTTGAATGGGAGGCCTCCTTTACCAGCAGTCAGCAGGTGGGGACAGGCTTTATTCAGCCACCTCTCTGAATATCCTCCAGTAAGGGCCAGTCACCAGAGGTCACCATGACTTCCAGGTGCACACATGCACGCATACGCACATATGAAAAAAATACCAAAAAGAGAAAGAAAATGTTACATTCAATGGAGTAAGGCTTTCTATCTTCAAATTTGGGGTACCCATCAAATGCTGAAAAAAACTAATGGCGCCACCCCTAGCATGGAAGCCACTGCTACACAGCTCCTTCCTGTGGTGTCCGGATAATGTGAGAAGTCCAAGAGTATGACTGCAGAGACTTTGTGCTTTCATTCCCCTTCCAAAATGGGGAAATGGGGCTCCTCCCACATGACCAGGGCTTCTCAAACTACTCAGGCAAAGCAGGAAGGAGATGCTGTACAGCTCCCACACCAATGAACACTTTCAACAGGGTGTGATGTTTAAAGAACTGGGAGACTCGGGTTCGAATCCCCACTCATGCCATGGGAGCTCACTAGGTTACCTAGGTGATCATTCTCTCTCAGTCTAACTTGCATCACAGGATGGCTGTTGTGGGAATAAAATGAAGGCAGGGAGAATGATGTTGTCAGCCACTTTGGGCTGCCACTGGTGAGACAAGTGAAGCATTAGTATTGAAATAAATAGACAAAACACAATTTGCTCATTTTCAAAATCCACAGGACTCCGTGTACTGCTACAAGTGTCAGAAATAAAGAAGGAAACCAAAGACAGGCCGTGATATGACACATTCCTTGAAAGCCTGTTTGTTAAATTTACAGAGAAGACAGAGAGAATAGGGGGGAAATGATTTAAACAATTCCACCGAATGCAAAAGCTGTTTTCTCACAAAAAGGAACTTGCTTGAAACCACGAACATTCTCCACAGGCAAATGTGGGGTAGGTGAAAACACTTTGGTAAGTTTCCAAGCCAGAAGTAATTTTTCAGGGAACGTTTATCTTTGATGACATAGTGTTAATTCACATAAGTTGCTCTTGTTGATAACAAGATGTACTTGTTTGCAAGCACAAAAGTACAAGAAACCTTACCATATATGGAAGTAACAAATATTTATATTTGTATATGGTAAAATAGTCTCTCACCAAAAAGATTTTCAAGCAACTTGGTTCCCAGCAGTGGAATATCTCGCAGAAGAAGAAGTGATTCCAAACAACTCTTATTACAAAGACCTGTTATATTTTTAAAAGGCTCTTACGGGTTGAGAATGTTGATTATTGCATGGTATTAATATGTGTTCTGAATGTACTGTTGAATATATTATTCAGAATAATAAAAAACACTTATTAAAAAGAAGAATTAAAAATGCCGGAGGGGAGGTTGCCAAAACGGTCCAAGGAAACTACCTTCTATCACTTTTCTCCAGCCGCTCTGTTTATGAAGAGTTCCTAACAGTATTGCACTAACAGCTCCCTCTTATGGCCGTTTAACTCCTCTCAAACTACATACTAAAGAGAGGGTGAAACAAGCAAAGGGCAAAAAAGGAGTCAGAATTCAGATATCATCATTTCTGGCAAGACATGGAAGCAATTTCCTTCCCATAAAAATGGTGCCAGCCTTGATCCAGAAATGGTACTGTATAAAAGCAACGAAGAAGAAAGCAGGATGCAGCCACTTTGCTCTGTTTTCCTAAGTCCTTCTTTCCTTATTCAATACAAGCCAATGAGGCAGATTTTTTGGTGTTCCTAAATAATCTCACAGGAACTGAAAGAGGCAATGCTCTGCTATTAAACAGTAAATTCCAGGAGCCAGAGGTAGTCTTGTGTGGCCCCTCCCTATGTGTATAATCCTTTCAAATATTTAAAAACATTAAATACAGTTCCAGGCTGGCTGTTCAGACTGTGTACAGGGAGAGCCACAGGCACTATCCAATAGGTGCTTGTGACCATTACACAGGGTTGTCAACCTCCAGGTGGGGTCTGCAGGTCTCTGAGATTTATATCTGATTTCTAGACTTCAGCCACCAGTTACCCTGGAGGAAATGGCAGCTTTAGAAGCTAGGCCAGAGGTGTCAAACATGTGGACCGGGGGCCGCACCATGCCCCCTGAGGGCTTCTATCAGGCCCGCAGTGGAACTGACTGTCTTCTGCTTCTAGTTCTGCTGCTGCCGCGTCATCGTAGGTTTGCAGCTTACAGATACACATACAGAACAGCATACTCAGGATTGCAACAGCACAGACATTTTGATGCAGTAATTCAGAGCAAGAGGTATCAGTTATCAGACACTGTTAAATAAACAAATATTGCAGGAGTGCTAATGTTTTGTTTTTAAGTTAAAAAAAAGCCCCTTTGTGTTTGTGTCCTTAATGAAGTTTATAGCTCCGCTACCTGGCATTACCTTTTGACACACATGGCCCGGCCCAACAAGGTCTCATTTCTGTCAGATCCGGCTCTCATAATGTTTGGCCCCAAAGAGTTCGACACCCCTGGACTGGGCCCGTGACATCGCCCTCCCTTCCCCAAACTCTGCCTTCCCCAGGTGCCGCCCCAAATCTCCAGGAGTTTCTCATCCCAGAGCTGGCAACCCTAAGGCCCTATACCCCAACATACAGGTATTTTCAGTTGTGATGGTTGTGTTGCTGGAAGCTAGTTTGGGGCTCTCAGCACTCGCGAGAGATGAACGCATTACTGAAACCTGAAAAACCAGTCTGACCATTGTGAGAACTAGTAAATGAACACGTACTACTGTGGGTCACTGCAACTTTACAATACCACCTCCACTTCTCTTTAATGTCTGTACACAGCCTAACCACAGTACAGAAATACACTGCTGGGGAAGGTACCCAGGTGCCGGCTTTCTCACTAAAGAGTTTTAGTTAAAACTTGAAATGCCGAGCATGCGTTTGAAGACTGAGACTGGGATAGTTTTTCCACAGGAATCAAATACAGCTTACTTGTGCTTCGTCAGCTTTTGATCGTGACAAAAATGACTGAAGAATCGGGCGTAGTACAAATGCATGACGGCGTGCTCCTTTCCTCCGATGTACAGATCCACAGGCATCCAGTAGTCTGCCAGTTCTTTATGAAAAGGCCTGTAAAAGGACAACAACAAAAGCTGGTGCCAGGAACGTTTATGGAAACCATTCCAATAATTAAGAATCTATTCAGATTGGCTTACAGGAAACCTCTATTTGGGATGCTACCATTAGAGGGCAACATGACATTATTATTCTCACATCAAAGTACATTCTGAACACTCTCAAGTGGCTGCTATCATTTGAACTTCAAAATGTAGTGCCTCATTATAAAAATCAAATATTCACACTGCTTGCGTGCATTTGTACAAAGGGCAAAAGGGTATCAGACATATATTGCGGGGGGGGCGCGTTCTGTAGAGGTCCTTTACTGCCTGTTCATCTTTAATTCAATCCTGTGCAGAGTTACTCTAGTCGAAATCCACTGGTTGCAATAAGCTTAGACTGGAGTAACTGCATAAGACAGCACTGTTATGCCTGGAGAAGCTACGAACAGGAGTATTTTCCTAGCAAGTGAACTCATATTCAGTGAATTCACATAACAATGAATTAAAAACAGATCATAGCGATAGTAACAATGCACTGAGAATGAAAAAAAAATATTAAGAAAAGTTCAATAAATGATTGTAAACAGCATTTTAAATGGATTTATAACTTGCCTTTTGTCCGCCATAAAATTCAAGGCAGTGTACACAGGATTCCCTGGTCTCCCTTCCATGCCTCGTGCAGCTTCAGCAAGGCAGCTGGGATTATGTGCCTTCCAGCTGTACCCACATGCAAAAAGACAATGCCTCTAAACAGTCAAACGAAGAATGACACCCCAAATAACCTCAAGTTCATCGGGGGGTGTGTGTGTGTCACAACACTGGGACCAGATTTAACTGTGCAAACCTGTCTGGTTTTCTGAGTGACAGCTGCAGATACAATCAAAGCAGCTTATATTTATTTATTTGTGCGTGGCTGCGGTCACACGGAGCATTAGGCACACTAGAGAGACAGAAGATAGGCGAATTTTCCGGGCGCGATCTCACC
>NW_015160231.1:642692-648227 GCF_001447785.1 Gekko japonicus
CAACCCCGCTTGCCCCGCTTCTTTGCAGCGCCGCAGGATTGTCCTGTGATTGGGACCTCCACGGGACGTCTGCTCGTGCAACCGCGTGTTATTTTGCCCCGGGGCAAACAGCCACGCCCCCCCCCCGCCGGCCCGTGCCCGTGGGACCAATGTTATGTATTACAAGGCATTTCTGGTGAGAATCACTGAAGAGCAGTTGTTTTTCTTTTGAAGCAGCTGTCCTTGGTCAGCTGGAATGATTTCCCCCTCTGGTTTGGAAAACATGAGCTTAATTAGTTATCCAGCTGTTGGCCGTTAGGAGGGAGAGAGTTTTCTTCTCTCCTTTTATTGTCTCATTTGTGTTATGCTAATTTACATGTTTGGTTTGTTGTTATTTTATTTGTTATAAAACCGCCCTTATGGGGCAGTTGTGTTGTGTTTTGGGTTTGTGCTTCTATGTGTTAATATTTTCAGTTCTATTTTAGTCGTTTTATCTATCTAGCTATTTAGACTTATCCCAGACACTTTGTTATCAGATCAATTTCAGGCCTTCCTAAATTTCAGGTGTTCTAACAGATCAATCTCCGGTTTTCCTGGCTAATTTGCAGGTGGGGGGGGGGCAGAAATTACAAATAAGAGTAAAGCAATTAAAAGAAATACAGTTGATATCATGACTGAAGTAACGGGGTACAAAAAACATCAACAATCTCAATAAAACAACTAAGGTACATCAGAGATGGCCTCTCTTACATCCGGAACACAATACAGTTGTTCCAAATATTATTCCATGTATGGGACATATCATTAATTGGGCGACAAAGCAGATGGCAAAAGGACACCTTGCTTTTCTTCTGTGCCGCCACTTTAAACCAATTAATTTAAGGTATGTTTCAAGGATTCCCAGGTTTCCGGGGAGGGGGTTGGGTAGAATTTTCCCCCTCAAAGATTCCGTCATTAATTTTCTTAAGGTGGGATTTGTTAAAAACATATGGGATCTTCAAGCTTTTGTTCAAAGCGCAAGGATCCCATTTTTTCCTATGCCATCTATAAGAAAGGAATTTAGACAGGTAATAAATAGGGGGGTTACAGACAATGTTCCCTCTAAGCTGTGGAGTCCTGTGAGCAAAAATTCTACTTTGTGTGCTGCTGGCATTCAAGTTGTGAGCGAGCGAGTTGGCTGCTGCATCAGTTAGTTTGCTCTGGAGCCCCATCCTTCCTGAGCAAAGACAAAAATGTGTGAGCCAGAGGCTAAAAAACTGTGAGCTAGCTCACACTCACTCAGCTTAGAGGGAACACTGGTTACAGACAGAGCAAATCATGACTAAGGAGTGCCCTAAGATTAATCCTCAAAACGAGGCATTTAGTTTGACCTCCCAGCTCACCAGAGAATCAGGATATGGTGATTGATTTGAACTCCCCCCATCTCTTGAGGTGAGGAAGATTGCTTTGCTGGTTAGCTCACCTGCAAAGGAAAATGTGCAGTCTCACCCGGAGGATTTTGAAAGCTATCTGTTGGCATCTTTCGGGTTACTTCCCATTTCTGAGCAAAATAATATGTTTCCAAGACTGCAAAATTTAATAGTTCCTCTGGAAAATATTAAGGTACAGAGATTTGAGGACAATGAAAGGGATCCCTTTATATGTTAAGGGACAGCTGTTGATTAGTCTACAAAAATGTATTCCAGTGGAGGACGCCGACCTTGCCCGAGGCAGAACAGGTGGGAGGCGGGACAACGGGCTTAAGGGAGCGGACACCCTTGGCCAATGGGAGAGGGACCTGAGTTGACAGACACGCTGACGGACCACTGGGGAGAGTGGAAAAACAGGGGAGTGAAACCTGATGTTACCAGAGAGAGAGGTCAGACTGTGAAGAGTGCTTGTCGCTGGCTGGCCAAGGTCTCTCACCTGCATTCTGAGACCCCAGGAGCCCCTTTTTGCAACCCAGAACCACAGCAGAGGGAGGGGTCCCTGCAGGTGACCAGCGACAGCCCGACAATAGCTAACAATGATTTGAAGATTCTCAACAGTTGCCCCCAAATTGATGACTGTGGGGATTATGCATGTGTAAACCGCTGTGGTGCCAGTGTTATTATTTTATTGTTTCCTTTGAATTGTTTGGCTTAATTGAATTTCTTGGAGCAAGTAAATTCGGGGGGGGGGGGGGGTTTGACCATCTCCTTTTAGAAATGGTCCTTTTGGTCCCAGGTAAAGCTGATTATCCATCTCAAGAGTCCTTGCAGTTTAGGCAAACTCATGGTAAACTTAGACATTTGCGCTGGAGCCAAACTACAGGGATGAAGGCTGAAGAATTAAGAACCCACGCCAAGGCAATTTACCTTAAGACCATTGACTATAATGGTCCCCATAGGGTATAATGGAGCAAAAACATTCGGGTTTCCCAAATATTTCCTGAATCTGAAAAATACCTCTAGGGACAATATGTACCTTCAGCACTCAGAGGATTTAACTCTAAGGTAGCTGGCCATTTGTTATATGCGGCTGGTGTATGGATAGAGGCTGTTACTGAGGATATTGATCAACCGCTAATTAACTTTGTGTGTGGCCGGCGTTGTTCTAAGAGTTGAAGTGGGTGAAGTCTTTTACAAAACTAGGCATGGAGCAGGACATTTAATTTAAAGTTAAAGATCCTGCAACCAGATCCAGAGCGAAGTTTGCTCAGTCTTATTAAATTGGACAATCATAAGAGCAACTGGGATAAATTGATGAATGACAAGCTAATGTTCCTAGGGATTTCGATAGAATTGACAGGGAGAGTAAATGTCAATAAGCTAAGACATCTCATTGAGATTCACCTGAAACATCTGGATTATAAAAGTACAGCAATAAGGTCAAGAAGAGCTTACTCAACCTTCACGGTTGGCACTGTGTGATTTAACATATCCTAAATATAGACACGCCTTTATGTTGGCGCGTCTTAACTCTTTACCATCTACAGCCTTGACAGGTACATATGTTTGCATTCTGTATTCAGAGAAAATGTGTAATTGTGACCTTAATTGCATTAAATCCATTGACTGTGTTTTTAAGCTGCCCTGAATTTTAAAAACTTAAGACAGGAGCTGATCTCCCCCTCCTCAGTAAGGACTCTGCTTCTCCAGCTGCTGAGACTTCTATGCTACTGTGCAACATAGATGGATGGGTTGCATATGGGGTTGCTAGGTTTTTGGCTGCCACTGTAGAAACACTGAAACATTCTAAAACAACTGCATAAAACTACCATATTCTGTTGGGAGATCCCATTATGCAGGTAGCTTTCTTTTAGTTGTTTAAACATAAACTCTCAGTGGCTGTTTGGGACCACTGGGTCGAATGAGCAGTAAGAGAAAGGAAAGAAAGTATAGGTATATTACAGCATGTATATATGTATATTATAACACTATCACTAGTAAACAGCCTTTTTCATGTATTCCTTTCTAGCTGGGATTCTTAGCAGAATAGCAGCAAGAAACCTTTCCCTGAGGCTTTCATACAGTGACCAATATAAGTAAGGTAAAGGTAAAGGTTCCCTTGCTCGAATCCAACTCTAGGGTTGCGGTGCTCATCTCCGTTTCAAAGCCGAAGAGCCAGCGCTGTCCGAAGACGTTTCCGTGGTCATGTGGCCGGCATGACTAAACACCAAGGTGCAAACGCTGTTACCTTCCCACCAAAGTGGTACCTATTTATCTACTTGTAATTTCTTGCTTTTGAACTGCTAGGTTGGCAGGAGCTGGAACTAGAGACGGGAGCTCACTCCGTCATGCAGCAACTTGGGTCTCGAACTGCTGAACTACCAACCTTTCACAGCCCGCAGTTCAGCGTCTTAACCACTTGAGCCACCGCAGCTCCAATATAAGTAAGATTGAGCCGTAAATGCAAAGGCAGATGCTCATGGGATTAGGACTTTTTTTACGATCTTCCATTCACACAAGCCAAAGGCAAAGTCTGAAAACTGACGGTAGTGAATACTCTCCTTTGAGCACAAAATGTTACAACTATTTATTTACTAGTTCGATTTATACCCCGCCCTTCCCGCCAAGGCTGTATAGTATGGTTGTATAGTGCGATTAAAATGCTACCCCCTGAGAATCTCATGTTCTAAACATATTGAATATCCTATTTTGAACGGCCTAAGGACCAAACTATGTGAGACCTTTTATAATGGGGAACCCAGACTCAACTCATTAGAAAAACAACTCGTGCTGTTTGGCCCTTACTCTTCCTTTTAATTCTGTTCTTACTTAGATCAAGAAGAGCTTTCAAGTCACCATTAAACAATCCACAATCAGCAGTGTATAATTTCATATTTCTTAGTCCAGTTACACTTATAATTGGGTGTAATTTGCTCCAAGTAGCATTTCTTGGGCATCCATGCTTCTGCAACGGTGAACTGAAGCCAGTACAGGCCAGCATAGAAAGAAAGTGGCTGAGTCCCAACCAACTTTGAAATGTCTCCCAGGTGAAATTCATAATTAACTCAAAATTCATAATTTTAATCTTGATTTACAGCTGCATCACCCACAGTGACACATGTCCCAATGGAACAATCCCTCAGCAATGGAAAAATGGATAGCAAAGACACTGGGTTGGATCCTGCGACTCCCTTCTGTCTCTGCTTTTTCCACTTGCGCTGATGGAAGAAGACCCAGCATGAGGGAGTCAAAGGATCCAAACCCATTCCTTAAATTAGTTTATTGTGACAATTAAAAATCTGGCTAAAGCACTATATTCCTATGGTTGTGACAGCATTTTACTACTGAGCATCAGAGGGAGATTCAGTTTTTTGTAGCTTTTTACTTCTGTTTTCACCTCAGTTTCTCTTCTGTGGAAGTGTACCCATCATTAAAAATTAAAGAAGAAGAAAAAAAGAAATCATGCAGAATTTTCAAAACATTGATAACATTTGATCATTGGGATGGAGTTTGTCATCATATTTACTACTTGTTCTAAAATTAACTCTTTATGTGAGGAAATGTTAACATGGGAAAGCTCTGGACCAACCTGCGCATTCTGTACCACAACTGTATCCTCACTAAGTGATGCAGTTTAAACCAACCAGTAGGTGAACACTTCATTCTAATGCCATGACAAGCAGCAATTCAACTCCAACCGGGCATGAACACAGCTTGTTGAGGTGCTTGCACACGTGCCTCACTCTTCCCTCTCTCTTTTCTTCTAGGGTGTAGAGCCCACCTCAACCACATTCCAGTTCATCCTGATGTCTAAATGCAGGCACCTCAATGAACTGGAGTGCCTACTCCACATAAGCTGGCATTTTAAACTTGGGATTTAACCCTGGGGGAGGGGGGGGGGGAGAAACAAAGTCCAATTTGCCAAATTTACCTGCGTTTGGACTAAAACTTCATGAGGCCAAGAAGTTTTCCAATAAGCTCAGCACGCTAGAAGAGGATGGAGGTGGGAAGCGCAAAGGTCATGTGAGAGCACAGATAACAAACAATATTCATGCCTGACTGGAGCTTAATTGCAGGCAGCTCCTTGTGAAGGCTGAATGGAGACGAACTCAAATGATCCTGGGACCAGGCAACAATGACAGAATCC
>NW_015160231.1:648355-657575 GCF_001447785.1 Gekko japonicus
ATTCCTGCATGCAGCACGTGTAAATGACTTACCTGTCAGAGTTATGAGGATCGGTGTATCTTAAATAATACCAAGCAGAATCAACAAATGTATCCATGGTGTCTGTTTCTCTCTTTGCAGGCCCCTTACACCTAAGGAACGCATATTATCGTCATTAGAGTCCCGCAGAGATAAAAACTCAATGCTGTTCTGTTCCCTGAGAACCAATTTGCACGTTACAAGTGAGAATCACAGATATCTTACTCGTGCTTCTGCAAGCCTCGCTTCTAACCAAACACACAAAGCCAGAGGCCCAGAGATCTCATCAGAGGCAGGAGCTTCAAGCCCTTGCTTTGCTCCTCTCGTCAGAAGTGAAGCAATCAGACGTGCGAATCGCTCAGGAATTCCTGTGTCCGTGAACATGCAAAATCAATTTCTGAGCTCTCTCGAAATGTTCAGAAGCCAGCCACAAATTTATGCACATTTATTACAAACAACAACAAAGGATCTTTCCAACAAGGGTTCAGTTGTTCACAACCCTTGTTTTAACAGTCGTGAAACTCCAGAATGTCCAGGAACTACAGTCAGCTTCCTTCTATATCAGCGTTCCAGTGAATATTCACAGGAATAGCAACAATCTGTTCCTTGTGGAAAGAACAGAGGGAAAAACTATTGCTGCTGCTGATTGCTTCTGAGCAGCGTGGGAGTCTGAAACCCACTGGCAGCCCCAGCAAAGACAGAACGTACCTGGCAGGGAAGAACACTCCAGTCCTGGTCTTCAAAGCCTGGAAGCCATTCCTATCATTTTATAAGCACACAGTTTTGTATCTAGATCCCTAAGATAACAATCCATTCGCTTTTAGATATCATCAGGTTTCCTGCCTAGTTCAGCACAGCTGGAGAGCATGGGACACCACAGCCACTGATTGTGATGAGAGGGAAGCAAACTGATAATAAAACCAAACCTACGAAGTATGAATATTCAGACACTGCTTACATTTCTTACACCTACTGCAGAACTTTAGTTAGTCCTGGGAGTAATTTGTTTCCTCCCCAGGGACAGTGCAAAATGAGTGAACACACAGACTTCTATATAAGAACAGCCTGAACACACAGCAGTTTTGTTTTCTTTTCTTCTTTTTTTGCAAGTTGGGAAATAAGACTTATTAACTTCCCAGGAGTACATTGTAACAAAAATTGAAATGTCTAAAGAAGTTACTGTTTGTCCTTTCCACCTTCCTGCCCTGGAGGAAAGATCCCCTTTATCTGACCCCTGGTAGTCATTTCATTCCCATAGTATTAGACACATAGTTCTCTCTCACTCATCTAGCTGCCTCAGTCTTGATGTCACAGGCTGTATTGGAATCATAGGGTAGATAGGTCAAACACTCTCACCAAGTGGGTACTTTTGTTTTCATAACACGCTGTAGAAGCAACACATTCATTTAGAGAATGGGCCATGGAGAGACACCAGTATTCCAGCCAACTTGACTACTACATACAGGATATTAAAAGTTGGTCAACGTATACCAGTCCTTCCTAGGTAGTTCCTCTGGCCTAGAAACCTCTTTCTCCAAATCCCATGTTTGTGTGGGGTAGGTCATAATTACTCAAACCTGATGGACACAGTCAGACCCCTGCAAAAAATTCCTAGGACTGTACTATGCGGAATACAGATGTGTATGTGTGTGTGTGTGGGACTACGACTCTGAATAATTGTATTCAGGGGTCATTTCGTAGAAGTATGTGTATGTGTGTGGGGGACTACGACTCTGAATAATTGTATTTAAGAAATTACCTGCACACAGAGAACAAACATGTCAAAGTTGTATATAACAAATTAACAAGGATTCATGTTTCTTTACCTAGGTGTTCATTGGCCCTGGTTGTCATAATAAGGTCAGATTACTACATTTAAAAATGTTTTAAAAACCCATTGAGAAAGTTGGGTTTTTTACAACAATCCATTTGGAAAAAAGTTAAATTCAGCAAGCTCTCCCTGAAACACTAATTTTCAACAGGCAGTGTTTAATCAATGGGATCCCCTAGCTGCATTATGAATTGGTACAATTCTAGGAAGGTTGTTCTTCTGAATGTGCAGAGTAGCATTCACTGGTGAGGAGCAGGGATGGGCACGAACGGGCTCACGAACCTAATTTTGTGACGAAATTGCCTGTTTTGTGATCCGAGGGTCATGTGATCATGCCAGCAATGAACCTCCATGTTTTCCACAGAGGTTCATGTGCAAGTGAAGTCCAAGCAGTGAAGGATCATGGTTCATGTGCAAGTGAAGTCCAAGCAGTGAGTTCATACACTTCTGGGTGAACTCGCCGTTTGGACTTCACTTGTGCACCGCACGGCTTGCTAAAGCCATTTAAAGGGAACCCCACGAACCTCCATTTTCCTGGTTTTTGCCCATACCTGGTGAAGAGAAAAGATGTTCTAAGTAACTGTTATTAGCTTAAATGTCCCATGGCTACAGCCTGTTACTGAAACCCGTTTCCAAAGCTAAGCCTAGGTGAAATGGAGGTCAGGTTAAATTTCAGAACCATCAATAACATGACTTTGTATTAGCTGTTCTTTTAACAAAGATTAACTTTTATTTTAGCCACTGGCTTTTTATACAGAAAAGATATATACTGAGAGGAATTTCTTTTGTTGAAATCTGCCAGTGTCTGAGTTCCTCTTGCTCTCAAATGCCTTTTGCAACAAAAGCAGGTCCTCATGAGTCACAACGCTGAGGCAACTCGTTACCAAAAAGCATCTCTTCGCTCGCCTTTGAATGTCCAGAGAAAGTGACAGGTTTACTGCTTCTGATTTCTGAAGTGTGAATGACTTGAGATCACTTACAGCGCCAACCAGGCAGCCTAACAATACAGAATTCATCATGTCAACTCTGCTGAGAGCAATGTTCCATTATATGCGTGATGAGAAAGGAGCCTCCCAAGGATACAGGAAAATTATTTCCACCCACACATGCCCACCATTCGCTGAGCCCTAGGCAAGAGGGATCTAGTTTTCCTAATGAATGTGTAATTCTGGAAATCTGAATTTAGAATCAACAACAATCAAGCAAACAAAAGGCTGAAATAGGGTGGGAAAAGCTTTCCAACAATTGCCTGCCATCTATGCCCAAAGTACTGTCCGAGGTACATCTTCACAAATTACAGTTTTGCTACTTGGAGATAATATTTTGTTACGCAGACAGGCAGTGTTCTGACACTTGGATTTGTAGTAAAATGAAACAGAAAGGATGGGTACATATTTTTCATACACACGGGACAAAAGTAATATGTGCAGGGAGTATTGTCCTGGATTCATACCAATAAATGAATAACAATCCTCATTTCCTTAGCAAAAGCAATAGATACAAATAAGGAACTGAACTACTTCTTCGGTTATGGAAAACAGACATGGAAATAAGGTTCTGAACAGCGTAGTTTTGACAAGCGGCAATGCTCAGAAAAGAAATTACAACCATGAGAAAGTGTCATTTGTAGAACAGCAAGATTCAAGTCTGATAACACCTCAAATACCAACAAGATTTCCAAAGTATAAGCTTTTGAGAGTCAAGGCTCCCTTCATCAGAAAGACTCTTCGTCAGACTCTAGAAAGCTGATACCCTGGAAACCTTGTTGGTCTCTAAAGTACTACGGGACTCGGATCTTGCTCTTCTACCGCAGAACAACACAGCCATCCGCCTAAAGCTCTTTGAGCAAATAAAGCTTCCTGCTCTACAATCAGTTTTCTAAACCAGTTACTACTCCTCAAACCAAAGATCACATGAAAGGACTTGCATAAGGAAGGAAAAGTCGTGAATTATTCATAGCCGCGTTACAGTCAGGGTACTTACGGGAAGCGAACACTCACCTTGGGCATGAGCAGTTTATCCAGTATGCAGCAGAAGTTAAAGGTGAGCCACCTTTTCCTGTAAAGGATGTTATGTTGGGCAACTTCACAGGTAGATCCTCATAAGGCACTGGGACAGGACCACAGCTCTGGCAGTGAACGATGGGAATTGGTGTCCCCCAGTAACGCTGTCGTGATACCAGCCAATCTTTTAATTTACTGCTTGTTAGATGTCCTCCTACTCCTTTATTTCTGGCTTCCTGGGTAATGGCGCTTATTGCTTCTTGTCTACTCATACCTGTGAACTGACAAGGACAGCCATTTCTGTACCCAGTCATGCTGCTGAGGTAGGCAGGGTCATCTTCCTATGTATGGCAAATATTTCACCAACCACACAGATCAAAAGAGTGGAATTCTATATGTGGACCTGATGGATTTTCAAAGATTTCCTCTTTGAAAATCCAAAGAGCCAGTTTGGTGTAGTGGTTAAGTGCACGGACTCTAATCTTGGAGAACTGGGTTTGATTCCCCACTCCTCCACTTGCACCTGGCTGGATGACCTTGGGCAAGCCATAACTCTGGCACAGCTGTTCTTGAAAAAGAGCAGTTTCTGTCAAGAGTTCTCTCAGCCCCACCTACCTCACAGGGTGTCTGTTGTGGGGAGGGGAAGGGAAAGGAACATTTCACCAACCACAGATCAAAAAAGTGGAATTCTATATGTGGACCCGATGGATTTTCAAAGATTTCCTCTTTCTGTTCTCTTTTCAAAGTCTACAGAACACAACAGTTACTTTTTAGGTTTAAAAAGTTCGATAGGTCTCTGTTCCTAGGGGCTAAGGAGGAATCAAAAAGCTCTTTTCCTAGAACTTCTTTCTTCTCCCTGACTTCAAATATAATCTGCCAAGTATAAAATGGATATCTCTTATATGCTATGCAGTCATACATTTCTACAACTGTTTGAGACCAGGAGCCAGAGAGCACTGCGGGAGAAGAGCTTTGCAGTGGGACTTTCTAGGCCCTCTTTCACTCCTGTCACTCACACACTCCAAAAAACCATTCCTGAAGGATGGGAGACCTTCTGGAGCAACGTTCAATGTGGCACAAGGGGCTGCAATGGAACCTGGAAAACCGGCAACACTCCTGCGCCCTGGACGTGGGGTCCCTCCACACAGAACTCTCTGGATTACGACTTGAAACTTTTAGTCAATACCTCTTCCATTCAATACTTGGAAAATATTCGGGATGCCCAATATGGGAAGTTTTAATGAACGCTAACGTTACCGTTAGCTGGATCCAGACAGCTTTTTTAGTTCATCTCATGACATTCTCTGACATACTACAGTTGCCATCCTAAGTCGCTTTTATACATGCATGACTCTCTGCACTGTCTTTTGGGCTGGTTAAAGAGGGCAAGACTGCAAACATTAGGACATTTTGGAGGACACTGATTCATAGGGTGACCATAAGTCAGAAGTGACTTGACAGCACCTCTCTCTCTCTCTCTCATACACACACACACGGCACCCCTTTCCTTTTCACCAGCAGAAAAGCTGGTTGGATCCAACCCACTGTCTTGTTCTAAAGCACTCCAGTGTACACCAAGGAAAGCTAGCATTAAAAACCCACTCAATGCATTTGCAGCCTTTGTAAATGAATTGCATGTTCTGCATTTATTTATTGTATCTCCTATTTCAAGTCACACGGTTGTTTTCATTCTTTTTTTTTTTAAGCTGAAAGTTGTTCCCAGGCAGCCTTGGGGGGTGGGGGGATGATGAAACAAACCAACCAACCTCGCCTGAGCTGGCCAGTCTCTCTGAGCCATCTGGCAAAGCTTCAATGACATTTTCAGAAGCCAGACCTAAACTCCGAGCAACTTCAGCATCGTCTGGCTGAGCACAAGGGACACCTAGGGAGGAGAGGAAAATAAGTAACATACATTTATTGAACAAAGATGACCTCACCTTCTGGTTTTCAAATGAGGGTGCTTTCAAGCAGGTTTTCTAATTCGTAATTTAGTAGACAGCATCAGGCTAACTTTACACTTCACAATCCAACTGCAGTTTGTTCCTCCAGTGAACAAATAGCAAATCCTGTAATTCATGGATTCCCCTTCCCTTTGCTCACACAGAGAGCCATTCATTCCAGCCTGCCTGCTTTCATTTAATTCCAATCTGATGTAGTTTAATCTTGATTTACAACTCCCTGGGAAAGAAACAAGCCCCTATTTGTCAAGGAATCCAAATCAGACCTTGCAACAATTGGAGCTAAATCAGAGACTCCCTGAATTCAGAAAAATCTGTTGATTGTGGCTCTGTGAGGGTGGAAACACAGAAGCCCAAGAATATGAACCTTTCCCCCCCCCCCAACCTCATGAACAAACTGGCCAGAGCCTAAGTACAGCATCAGCTTCTGTCCCATGGACGGCTTCAAAAGGGAATTAGATAAGCATATGGAGCAGAGGTCCATCAGTGGCTATTAGCCACAAGGTATAGATAGGGGCTCTGGGGCAAGTGATGCTCTATCTTCCTGGTGCTTGGGGGGGGGTCAACAGTGGGAGGGCTTCTAGTGTCCTGGCCCCACTGGTCGACCTCCTGATGGCACTTGGTATTTCTGGCCACTGTGTGACACAGAGTGTTGGACTGGATGGGCCTTTGGCCTGATCCAACATTGGTGTCTCTTATGTTCTTCCCCGTCCTTTTCAGTATACGCATCAGGCTTCAAACATCAAAATGGATCTTTGCTTGATTGCTCTCTCTACCTTGATTAAATTGAGTTTCTATGTTCAATGACAACACAGCCCTGAAAAGATGACGGCATACTATGATGTATAGCAAGCAAGATGACAGCCAAGGTAAAGGTAAAGGTAGTCTATTAGATCATCTTGATCTGTGGTGACAGATGGAGTGTCATGTGACAAGTCACCAGAGCATAGGTTGCATCATCCTGACTACTGTCACCATGAGTCAGCACTTCAATCTGATTGGTGCTGAGACGTATATATTCAGTACAGTCTGTGTGTTCTTCATCACTCTTGTGAATTGGATTATATGCGAAGCACTTTGTCAGTTTGCCTGGAGAATTGGATACTGCAAGTGCTATATGGACTGTATGTACGTATATATTGCTGTAAATAAACCACTGTAAATAGTTCAGCAGTAGCCAACTCTGGATTGAGTCATTATTTGCGCTTCCAATACGCTGACAATATGCGTATTGCTCTTCTCACCATGAAGGGATGTGAGGATCTTCTCCATTATCTCTGGCCTATCATTGTATTCTGAAATGTGAGAGATTTGGAACCTTTTCTGGTCTCAGTGTTCTTAGTGGTTTGCACCTGCCCCTGTTAGGAAACTGAACTGAATATAGGAAGTTGCAAGGTGTGCTCTAGTTGTAAGCAAAGATCAGGATCCAAAGACATGTGGCACTACTCCTTGAGCCCAAGTAACTCTTTCTCAAATACCAGCTTTCCCGTGGTGCGTGACAAACTCGCTTTTGAAACCGAGGAAAATTTCAAAAGCTACTTGCGTATTGCTCTTCTCACCATGAAGGGATGTGAGGATCTTCTCCATTATCTCTGGCCTATCATTGTATTCTGAAATGTGAGAGATTTGGAACCTTTTCTGGTCTCAGTGTTCTTAGTGGTTTGCACCTGCCCCTGTTAGGAAACTGAACTGAATATAGGAAGTTGCAAGGTGTGCTCTAGTTGTAAGCAAAGATCAGGATCCAAAGACATGGGGCACTACTTGAGCCCAAGTAACTCGTTTTCAAATACCAGCTTTCTCGTGGTGCGTGACAAACTCGCTTTCGAAACCGAGGAAAATTTCAAAAGCTACTTGTGACACAACAGAAGGATCAGCCGTTCAAAGAAAAAAATATCAAGAATTCCTTCGGGCTACTGCAAGCTCCTTGAGGGAACTGTGCAGTCCTAAGCAGAGTTACGCCATTCCAAGCCTGCTGAAGTAGTCTGTGTGTCAGACTCAGGCATCTGTCCAACTGTACCTGCTGTATTCCAACCCAGTGCAGTCACACCTGTTATGTTTCAACCCAGTATAATCATGCCCTGTGTATCCCATTCACTCCCTGCTCCCAACCATTTGTTATTCCTATGTCCTTATCGCTGGCCCTCGCCTGCCATCGCATTCCTGGGGTGTGTGTGAATGCCTGTAGAGTTTAGGGAGGATAGCTTCAGTAACTCTTCCATGGCGCCTCGAAGACATCTTTTCACATGGGAAGTGTCCTTGAGCAGAGTCTGTGTTTGGCTAGTAAAAGACCGTATATCTTTCACGGTCTTTGTAGTATTGCTGACGTGTACGAATGGAATTTTGGGGTGGTAATTATACGCTGCTTTCCCGCCTTTGCACCTCAGTCCTGACAAAGAGTCTGAACCCATCAGCATCTCAAATCTCTAAATAAACCTTTCACCAAAGAAAGTGTGTGTGGAAAGTGATGTGACTGGGAACCTGACACTGTAGTCAACAGAACAGGCCCATGCGGTTTGAGCAGCATCAGGAGGGCTCCACAGCTCGACTGGAAGACAATGTGGCCGGGCTGCTGAGGGTGAGGAGAATCTGTGGAAGGGGGCCAACCTGTGCCGGTGAGCCTAACATTTAAAAGGTGGCAGTGAACAACTGGGGTGTGTGTGTAAGAATACAGCTGTGGGCACCTGGCAGAGAAACAGTTGGGAACACTGAAGCACCCTTGGCCATGGGCTGTGGGACTGGAGGCAGCAACTGCAGGGGAAGTCTTGGAAGGGCAAGAGGAAGCTGCTCTAGCCAGTGAGGGTGACAAAGCCCACCAAGAGAAGGCAAAGCAGGCAAGGGTAATAGCTCTGGGAACTGAGCTCTGAGAGGTGGCACAGTGAGAAGGCCCTGTGAGGAGAGCACAGCACTATGGGAAGGCCAAAGAGGACTTCCTGGGGAATGGAACCACAGCACTTCTGTCACCCAGTCAAAACTAGAATTAAAATGGTGGATGGTATAAGACAAATAATGTTAATTTCACCCTGACCTGTATAGCCCAGGTAAGCCCGATCCCACCAGATCTCAGAAACTAAGCAGGGTCAACTCTGGCAAGTATTTGGCTGGGAGACCTCCTTGGCATACCAGCAGTCAGGAGGCGGGGGCAGGCTTTATTCAGCCACCTATCTGAATATCTTCCAGGCCCCCTACAGGGGTCAGTCACCAGAGGTCGACATGACTTCCAGGTGCGCACACACTCACACAGATGAAAAAATTCTAAGAAAGTACCCCCCCCAAAGAAATAATGTAAATTTGATTATGAATTATGTTCTATTCCAGTTTTACATATTTACTTTGATACTTCAAGTCTAACGTTATTTTATATGATATTCCTAAGCAAACATTTAGTTTGTGCGGGTATTAATGTGATTAGT
>NW_015160231.1:657796-661028 GCF_001447785.1 Gekko japonicus
CACACACACACACACTCTCAGTCTCTCTCTCTCTCTCTAGGTCTAATGTGCCTCACGGGGTTGTTGGTCAGGGGAAGGGTCAGGTATGTTGCCTTGAACTCTCTGAAGGAAAAATTAAAGAAATAAAAACAGTAATGCTGACTAAAACAAAATTCACACATACCTGCCTGATTTTTTATATATATACACGACAAACTATAAACACGACAAACTATAAACATAGATAGCCCTGTCTGGCTATCCTTCCATGGCTTTCTCCTTCCATGCATCCTTACAGAAGCCAAACCGCCACCTCAGCAGTTTTAAATATGCCACTGTTTTAATACGTTTTGTAAATAAACATAGCATTGGTCTTTTTTACTGTAGTACTCACCAATTCTGGTGTCAAGATAGCCTTCAAATTCTGATTTTGCTGATATGACTACAGGAACCTCCTGATTTGTGAGCAGGTTCACAGCTGTCACTGAAGTAAGAGAGTCTGCAAAAAGCGATTGTAACAACAGAAACATAAATGCTGAGACTGCTCAACTTTTATTAAGAGTAACTGTTGCTATGTCATTACTCAATCCTCACACAGCACACCTTGGAGATCAGATGTTAACTGGCATAAAACTTTGCTAGCAACTTTAAATGTAATTACCTTTGAATTAATATAAACTTGTGTCAGCTGCTGAAAGATTTTGGTGTAGATTTTTTAGTTTCTCATTCAATTCTCTGTTTGTTCTTCCTGTAAAAGAAATCACTATTCTCTAGGTCTGTATGGAAGGTTTTTATAAATCATACAGGAAATAATTATATGGAGACCTAAATGCATATTTTTGCCATCTTAGGGGGCTCTCCACCCTGTACATAGGGTTAGAGCCAAAAGTTCTTTTCTATTAATGTTGGAGGCTTCCTCTTTGTAGGACATGTACCAAAGGGAGGCTCCACAGTTAATGGAATGGATTCTTCTCATAATTTTAGCAGTGACTGTTTTGGGAGTTTGCTGATGCGCAATCTCTTTTTAGATTTAAGAGAGCTAATACTGTCAACTATCACTAGGTGTCACCGTTTGCAATTTTGTCTCTTAATTCCATATTCTGTTACTAGGTGGCACTATTTTTTTTAAATGGAGGTACAACATAATATTCTGCAATCCTATATTTTCACCAGCAGCAACAAAAATAAAAACATAGCGGGGGTGGGGAAAATGAACCACATACAGTGGGTGCATGTTTAAAACTACAGCCCTACAGATGCTAGGCTTCTAAATCTTGGTAAATAACCAAAGGAATACATACAATGATTGTACAAAATCCTCCTAATTTAAATAAGCCCAGGATAAATATTTGACATTTTGTTAAAAAGTATATCATCATCATCATCATCATCATCATCATCACTATTAATAATAATGATGATGATGATGATAATGATGATGATAATAATAATAATAATTTAGATTTGTATCCCACCCTCCCCTAATAGGCTCAGGGTGGGTTCCAA
Source organism: Gekko japonicus (assembly GCF_001447785.1). Classification (NCBI taxonomy): domain Eukaryota; kingdom Metazoa; phylum Chordata; class Lepidosauria; order Squamata; family Gekkonidae; genus Gekko; species Gekko japonicus. Next base: position 659,282 of record NW_015160231.1, read on the forward strand.
CAATGTAAATATAATACAACAAAATAAATACAATACAATTAAAACCATGTTAAAACATGTAAAACATACAAAGGCCAGATGCCTCAGTGGTTGATAGTACTGGAAATAAGTTTCCCAGAGATCTGTACAATTTGGGATCTCAGGCTATAAATTAGGGGCTGACCCAAGAGGGGGACACGCCCGCTGCCTCAACCGAAAGCCCGATGGAAGAGCTCCGTCTTATTTATCTATTTATTAGATTTTTACCCCGCCCTTCCAGCAAGGCTGGCTCAGGGCGGCTTGCAGGTCCTGCGGAATTGTAATAAATCCCACAGGGCCCTGATCTCACTCGGGAGCTCATTCCACCTGGTCGAGGCAAGTCGGACATCCCTGGGGCCAGGGATGCTGATTGGTGGACCTCAGTGCTCTATGGGGCTCATATGGGGAGAGGGAGTCTTGAAGGTATGCTGGCCCCTGGCCATATAGGGCTTTAAAGGTAAGTACCAACATCTTGAAACGGATCTGGAATTCAATAGGCAGCCAGTGCAGGTCGCACAGCACCAGCCGGATGTGCGATCGCACAGGCGTCACCGTCAGCACCCACGCTGCTGCATTCTGCACTAGCTGCAACTTCCGGAGCAGGGTCAAGAGTAGCCCCATGTAGAGAGAGTTACAATAACCCAGTCTGGAAGTGACCATTGCATGGATCTGTGCTGATAAACATCCAGTCTTGGCCTTAGGGGACTATCATGTTTCCCACTTTAGTGCTAGATATGACAAAGCATAAGGATGAGGGCTTTATAGCCACAGAGAGTCTAGAACAAGCTGTGGTTGAAAGACAGAATAGCCTCTCTTGAGTATTTAGAAAGTGGGCTCCTCATTATTACTACTGGTATCTGAATACTTTTATACCATGATTTTGCAAATCTGAAGGCTGTTTCTAGTGTCCCTGTATTACAATTTTGTAGCTCTAAGGCAATAAAAATAGATTCTACAAAGGATTTTTAGTTATTAAGTACAACTTAAAAAATAAAGCTTAGATGCAGAAAATGTTATTGTAAATTAAAGACGACACTTGAGGATAGAAATAGCGTAAACATTCATCTTAAAGGCTTGAAGTTAAACCACTGGATCTGACTTTTTTTTTTTTTAAAGAAAACATACTCAAGAAAATTTTGTTCTACTTCGCTATGGTGAAAAAAATTTCAGCCACTGGAATCAAACCAAATCTGGATGCAAGTAAACATTAAATAAACACTTGAATAAAAACTGCAGAAGTCAAGGGAGAACATGAATAGCTGACAGCAGTAACAGAGCCACCAGAATCCTGCCAATCTGAAGCTGTGATTTATTAGATAATTTTGGCTCAAGGTCTCTTGACTGGGCAGAATAATGTAAATAAAAAAGAGTGAAATATGTGAACTGGCCCATCTTGCTTTCCCTAAATCTTTAACAAATTATACACATACACACCAGGCCTCGGTTCCTGCCGGAGCGCACCAGAGCACTGCTCCGCCAGTCAGGAGCCCAGGGGGCAGGCATATAAGCCCCGCCCCCTGCTCCCACGAGCCATCAGTTGGGCAACCGTGGGGGGGGGCGCGAAACATTCCCCCTCATCCCTGAGCCCCGGGGTGGTGGCCTTGAACTCGTAGGAGCAAATTCCACCTCTCGCGCGAGAGGTCATTCTGGCTCCCCCAGCTTTCCTTAGGGGCTCTTTAAAAAGTTATGGCCGCTGCCGCTGTTCTCGGTGGCAGCTGCAACGCCCGCG
>NW_015160231.1:662216-681541 GCF_001447785.1 Gekko japonicus
AGAATTCCTTCGGGCTACTGCAAGCGCCTTGAGGGAACTGTGCAGTCCTAAGCAGAGTTACACCAGTCCAAGCCTGCTGAAGTAGTCTGTGTGTCAGACTCAGGCATCTGTCCAACTGTACCTGCTGTATTCCAACCCAGTGCAGTCACACCTGTTATGTTTCAACCCAGTATAATCATGCCCTGTGTATCCCATTCACTCCCTGCTCCCAACCATTTGTTATTCCTATGTCCTTATCGCTGGCCCTCGCCTGCCATCGCATTCCTGGGGTGTGTGTGAATGCCTGTAGAGTTTAGGGAGGCTAGCTTCAGTAACTCTTCCATGGTGCCTCGAAGACATCTTTTCACATGGGAAGTGTCCTTGAGCAGAGTCTGTGTTTGGCTAGTAAAAGACCGTATATCTTTCACTGTCTTTGTAGTATTGCTGATGTGTACGAATTGAATTTTGGGGTGGTAATTATACGCTGCTTTCCCGCCTTTGCACCTCAGTCCTGACAAAGAGTCTGAACCCATCAGCATCTCAAATCTCTAAATAAACCTTTCACCAAAGAAAGTGTGTGTGGAAAGTGATGTGACTGGGAACCTGACACTGTAGTCAACAGAACAGGCCCATGCGGTTTGAGCAGCATCAGGAGGGCTCCACAGCTCGACTGGAAGACAATGTGGCCGGGCTGCTGAGGGTGAGGAGAATCTGTGGAAGGGGGCCAACCTGTGCCGGTGAGCCTAACATTTAAAAGGTGGCAGTGAACAACTGGGGTGTGTGTGTAAGAATACAGCTGTGGGCACCTGGCAGAGAAACAGTTGGGAACACTGAAGCACCCTTGGCCACGGGCTGTGGGACTGGAGGCAGCAACTGCAGGGGAAGTCTTGGAAGGGCAAGAGGAAGCTGCTCTAGCCAGTGAGGGTGACAAAGCCCACCAAGAGAAGGCAAAGCAGGCAAGGGTAATAGCTCTGGGAACTGAGCTCTGAGAGGTGGCACAGTGAGAAGGCCCTGTGAGGAGAGCACAGCACTATGGGAAGGCCAAAGAGGACTTCCTGGGGAATGGAACCCAGATCCCGGTCTGAGGCCACAGCACTTCTGTCACCCAGTCAAAACTAGAATTAAAATGATGGATGGTATAAGAGAAATAATGTTAATTTCACCCTGACCTGGATAGCCCAGGTAAGCCCGATCCCACCAGAGCTCAGAAACTAAGCAGGGTCAACTCTGGCAAGTACTTGGCTGGGAGACCTCCTTGGAATACCAGCAGTCAGGAGGCGGGGGCAGGCTTTATTCAGCCACCTATCTGAATATCTTCCAGGCCCCCTACAGGGGTCAGTCACCAGAGGTCGACATGACTTCCAGGTGCGCACACACTCACACAGATGAAAAAATTCTAAGAAAGTACCCCCCCCAAAGAAATAATGTAAATTTGATTATGAATTATGTTCTATTCCAGTTTTACATATTTACTTTGATAATTCAAGTCTAATGTTATTTTATATGATATTTCTAAGCAAACATTTAGTTTGTGCGTGTATTAATGTGATTAGTTGGAAAAGGTAACAATTTTTGTTCCCTAATTTAGACATTTGTCCTTTAAATGAAGACAGTGTTTTGCTTTTCACTTTGTCTGAAAAGAAATCAGCCATATGACACAGAATGGCAGCATCTTAGCCACAGTTTCTTAGCCATCTTAGCCACAGTTTCACGAAGTAGAACAAAACAGAAATGGAGGGGGGGGAAATCACCTTTGCCTGGGACAAACTCCTTCTGGAGGATTTCCTTTAGACAGTTGTTTCCATGCAGCAGCCAATGGCTAGGTAAGATATACAAGTGAGAAGCTCCATATATGGCTTCAGGTGTAGATGTATAGGCTGATATTGTTTCTCCAGTTGGTTTGTTCATAACCTGACAGAACAGAGGGAATGTTCCAAGTAAAAAGGTTACTGCAGTTTGCCTCCATGACAATACAACATTTTCACTGCACCAATGGTTCATTTGGCTGCTCTTCAAAATGCTCCATTCAAATTATTTGTCCACTCTGCGCATACCTCATGTGTCATTTTTTAGCAGTTCAATTTGTTAAAATAAAAATCAAGCCCAGGGTCCCCCAAAATGGCACCCAGCAAATGAAAGGGTCTTAAATGGCTGCAATAGCAGCTGCAGCCACTGGTGGATCAGGAAAACTGGTAAGCACCTGGGCTTTCCTTAGTCGGGATGTGTTCACTTTCTACCTGCCCCCTTCAGCTTTCCTTCTTTTTTTTTAATTCTCCTTCTCTGATTCTTTTGCAAAATAAGAAGGGATATACTGCATTTGGTTCCACAACCCACAGCATCCATTTTGGGGTTGGCTTCACCATTCTTGGTGATGCTCATCACACTCTCATGAACATGCCCAGAGGCTCAAAAAAGTTGGGGAACCCCTGGTCTAGCCCATCTTCCTAAGCAAAAAAGCCCAAATCAGTATACATAGAAGTACATCTAGACCTACAATTAACGTTCGAACAAATCACAGAGCCACTTCCCAAATCAATTCAAAACAAGAAAAGCAGCAAACAGTTCATCATCAAACCAGACAGAATATAATTAGATCGGGGCAGGCTATATTCAAACAGTTTTCCATCACATTATGAGAAATATCACTGCCATTTAGTTTGACCGCTTAATTCTAAAAGTGAGCAACTCACCTTTAACATGAACTCAAAATAGCATCCAGAACAGTCCCCCAGCCAATTGGCTTGCATTTCTTTAATCCCATACCACTTGGGGAGCCCAGGCAAAGCATCAAGCATGGCCTACCAGAACAGGGAAAACATTAGGAACACAAATTATGGGTATAGCAAAGACCTGGACCAGGCCTGTTTTTCCCCATCCTCCTCCCTCAGACCTTTGACACAGAGTATGGCGGATAGAAGATGTGGTGTAAAAGAAGAGTACCTAACCACCCAGAATCCAGCTAGCTTTCGATGCAGCAAACAAATAGTGTCCTCCCTTGTCTTTTGTAAACTGGATGGCACACGAGTGATTTGCGACACAGATGAAAACTCTGAATTAATTTGAACAAATAAAATGTAAATTACCATGTGCATTTCATTGTCTAACCCTGCCTTGCAGTTTGGCTCTTTATTAAATCTTCTTCGCTCCCTTGTAAAAAGTGCAAAGTAATTCAAAAGACACAGGATGTGAAGTGTTTGGTGTTCCAAGAGCTTTTCTAAAATATTCCTGATCAATACCACTGCTTGTGCCCATGCTTTCCTTCTACCAGTTTGTTCTGTGGTGTGCCCACACTCGCTTCCGATGCAAGAAGCCTGACGCCGACATGAAATGCTCTTGTGCCAGTGCCAAGGTGTCTTCCCTCAGTGGAAGGCACCTTGTACCACAGGACAGTATAGGTGCCGGTGGAACAAAATGAAAAGACTTAACCCAATGGACTCCATCTGCCATGGCAGTACCAAAATGAACACACACACAAACGGAGGGAATCACAAACTAGAAAGAAAGAGAAGTTCACAGGAGCCAAACCCTCCCTCCTCTAAACATCGACACCACCAATCCTAATCAAATCTGGACCACAGTGAGAAAGTGCTTGCTGCTGTCCTGTTGCCACACTTGGTCAGTGAGGAGAGGCCAACCCGAAGAGACTGTGAACTGCTGGAAGGACCCCTGAGGGGCCAAGTTGTGACACTGGCTGCACCTGGAGAAGCCTGCGTGCTGACTCAGCTCCAATAGCAGTCAGCCCCTCTCCAGCTTCATACCGCGGCCCTCCTGTTGAGGGTAGCACCCCTTGGGTGCATTCCTCCAGTGGGAAGCTCTGGTGGCTGGTGGAACCCTATGGGGGATTCTCTTTCAAGTGGTGGATGTGGAACTCTGGGGTAGGGAATCTGCACTTGGCAGCCCTTCAGTATGAGTGGCGTTCCATCTCAGATCAAGGTGGTGCAAGGGGTGGAAAGACATGGCGGTGGGAGGAGGGTTGGAAGACATGGAAGGAGATTTAATGGCGGTTGCTGCCTGTCTTGGATACAGGAGGGAAAAGAGATGGCTCGTTTTGACGCCTGGCAAAGGAAACTTAAATGGGGGGCTAACACGTCTAATGTGTTAATGTTTTCCCAGCTGCCATTGTCCTGATATTTAATTTTTAAATATTTGATCCTCTTTTGTTATCTCACTATTTTGCCACCTTTGACTGCTGTTGAGGTTGACCGAGTGAGTCTTTACTGTCGGCTGCGGGCTGTTAAAAATAATACGTGTGCTTCCGTTGCTCGTCAACATTCTTGGCTGTTTATATTTCTGGATCCACAATGGTTGTTTTGGTGATGTTTTACAGGTTTGTTTGTTTGTTTGTTTTTTAAAAAAACTGTACTGTAACTGCGTTAGTGGGGTATTTGTAAACTGCCTTGGGAGCCACTGGCTGAGAGCGCAGAGTATAAGTGTTTTAAATAAATAAATAAGAGTACAATTCACACCATAATTGACAATTTGCCACCTGCTGCGACTACTCCAGATCCACTGCTGTGGAAAGCTCTCTCAAACTGCCTGATGGTAGGTTGGGCCCTAGGAGGAATGTTGACTGAGTGGGCAGGCAATCCACTCTTAGTGGAAAGAAACAGAAATCTGTACTTTGCCAGAGCTTTATCAGCCCACACAAATTAATAAACACAAATATGAGTAAAATAACAGGAGCAGAAACTTAACATATAAGTTCAAAGGAGAAATAAAGGATGTAGCTAGAGGGTAAAATGTAATTTAATACAAATTCAGAGCAAATCCATGGTAAGACAGCACACTCACATAATGTACCAAGAAAGCAAAAGGAACCATTAAGTCCTTATTTGTATTTAGAAGTGAGAACAAAGAATGTCAGTACAACCTTCATTATCAGGAGGCGAAGGCAGAAGAAACTGTGGCAAGTATCAGCAGCATTTCATGTGAAGAAGAGGAAGAGATTGGATTTATACCCCGCCCTTCACTACCCAAAGGCGTCTCAGAGTGGCTTACAAACTCCTTTCCCTTCCCCTCCCCACAACAGAAACCCTGTGAGGTAGGTGGGGTTGAGAGAGCTCTGTCAGAAACTGCTCTTTTTCAAGAACAGCTGTGCTAGAACTATGGCTTGCCCAAGGTCATCCAGCCAGGTGCAAGTGGAGGAGTGGGGAATCAAACCCGGTTCTCCCAGATTAGAGTCTGCGCTCTTAACCACAGCACCAAACTGTGGTAAAAGGTATGTTGAAGACAGCAGATCCTCCAAGCCAACAAGTGCGAGGCTAGGTATGACCAATTTATGAAAACCAAAAGGAATATTTTAGAGGTTATGTCAATAAATATAAATAGGATGGAAACATGCAGTTTTAGGTCATGCACATTTGAGCGAGAGAGAACATGTTGTTGAACTACAGCTGAACTGTATTTCAGTCTTAAACACCTAACAGCTGCAACACCAAAGCTTAATCAGGTAGAGACGGTACAGTCACACATTAAGCATATGTTCAATGTCTTTCAAAGCCTACAAAACAACCTGACTTCATTTTAAGAGACATCCGCCTTATCTAACCTTTTTAGGCCAACCATTTATTAACACTTTACTAACATAATGTCACATTTTATGATGTCCCACATAGCTCTATAACGTTGTAATAATGGAAGAGCCACTTCCCCAATAGTATAGACTAGAATAAAGGATATCAACTCTCTTTCTTTAATGAGAGTGACTTTTCATCCACGAAAGACATCCTTGAATAGCTCTGCGGCCAGCTGGATGTACCCTGAGCCCTTGAGCTGTTTGGCACAGATGGGAGAGAGATTCAGTCAGATGAGAAGGTCGTGAGCTACTCTTGAGGAGCTCCCGGTAGTTTGTGATTGAGGTCACACACACTAAATAATCCACTTTCAATGCACTTTCCAACTGTTTTTTTGCCAGTTCACACCAATGTTCCCGCTAAGCTGTGGAGTCTTGTGAGCAAAAATTCTACTTTGTGAGCTACTGCCATTAAAGTTGTGAGCACACAATTTGGCTACAGCATCAATTAGTTTGCTCTGGAGCCATCCTCCCTGAGCGAAAACAAAAATCTTTGAGCTGGAGGCTAAAAAACTGGGAGCTAGCTCACACTAACTCAGCTTAGAGGGAACAGTGGTTCACACAGTAAAATCCAGTTGTAAAATGCACTGAAAGTGGATTGAAAATGGATTATTTACTGCGTGATAGCAGCCTCACTGGCTAGCAATCCCTGGTCTAGAACAACTATTGTCAGATGCTGGTATTGGGATGTAACAGTCGCAAAACCAGAACTGGGTCTCAAAAAAGGCACTTCCAGGAAGATTTTTTGATGCATTGCCTCAGGCAGAGCAACATTAGAGTGGTATTCGTAGCTAATAAGCTGTCCAGAATGATGGGTCCTGCTTATATGAGATGATACATCAGTGCATGTCATTGTGTGAACCACTGGAACTAGGCATATATTTAGAAACTGGAGGAGAGGGGCAGATAACATTGAGACGAAACGTGCTTCCCAGCGAAGCAGTCAGTTATACTGGAAACTACTAACAAGCGGATAGAGAAGAAATAACTAACACCAGACATAGTTAAATTTCCCACAAGTTATTATCGGCTATGCCAGTTCCTCTTCTGAGGGCAAAACTAGACACGATGGCATCCTCTTGTCTGTCATGGGCACGCTACTACCATTTTAAAGTGATTTAAAAATGCTACAAGGGCCTGATTCTGACTGAGTCTGCGCCATATTGAAACAGTTATGGGTGTGTGAGAAGATGTTTCTGTGTTTGAAAAGGTATTGGGGGGGGGGAGACTGCCTAAGACCACTGCGCTGTGAGCCCCTTATGGCAACTTTAACTTTAAAAGTGTCCCTGGGGCAGACACAAGGACGCCACCAGGTTTAGTTTGGCCCTTTGGTTCAAGACAACATCTGCTTTGTGACAAACATCTGCACTTCACCTTCGGATATTACATATATGGGGAATAACAAGGATACCTCCCTCCTTTCATTGCCAACTCTGGAAACTCCAGACAATTTCCTCCTGCCTCTTTTTCTAGAGGGGAGAATAGAAAGTCCAAAGAGGAGAGAGTACAAAAAAAAAAATCATCCAAGAAGGAAAGGAAAACACAGCATTTGTCACACAGGGGGCAAAGAAAGACTAGATTATATGAGAAATACTGAATTAAATCAAAAGGCCAAGAATTAGGCTGAATTGCAGATTCCCTCTCATCACTGTTCCCATGGTCAAATGTTAAAAAAATTTCAATTAGATACCGAAGCACAAAAAAAGCTAGTCCTGCAACAGGACAGAAAAGCAAGTGGTTTCTAACAGCAGAAATGGTAATTCGGTTGAAATGCTCAGTGGCTGAAAATCCAAGCAATGCTATGCAAATCGTAAGTGAATGAAAGGATGCACTACGATGACCCCTGAATAAGGAAGGATAAGAGATAAGCACTCTATGGCTGAAATGTGCGTGGCTGGCATTGCACATACCATAATGTGTATCTTCAGCTTGAGCATTCTTTATGTTGAAAGGCAAGGAATTGTTGAGAAGAAAATAAACACACAGGACAAGCCCTGCTGAATCAGACCAAAAATCCACCTAGCTGAGCATCATCTTTTGTTTAGCAGCCAACCAGATGCTTTGGAAAGCCCACAAACAGGACAGGAAAACACAAGCTCTACCCTGCTGTTGCCTTCCAGCAAATGGTATTCAGAGATCCTCTGGATGTATCTTCCAGGCAGTTCAGCTAATGATTATGGACAGAAAACAAGCATTCAGGAAGGAAATAATTACTTCAGAAGGGAAGCAGAAGGCACAAATCTTCATCTCCAGAAGCATACAATTAAATTTGGGGGCAAGCCACATCAGCATTTCAGATGTTAAGGACAAATTAATGTTTTCCCCAACTTCTGGTTGAATTCAGAGGAAATGGGAGTGGAGCAACAGGATAAAAACCAAACTTTATGGAGAGAGGCATTTGTTATGGAGAAGAGAACCCAGCAACAAGAGAGGAAATTTTGATATAGTTGAAAGATGGCCATCGACAGCACTAGTTGCTAAGAGACAGAGATGAGGGAATTATAGAGCTAGGTGTACCTAGCAAAGTGATGACCTAAATCAAAAACAGATCTGAGATGTTATAGAGAGAAAACATCCAAGTCCAAAAGTCAACCTTTCAGCGCAGTTCAAGGTTTACAAAGCCTAATATCAACAGTGAGAGTGCACGGAAGACAAAATCTATGGTTCATCACAAAGTTCAAAAGCAAAGATCCCTCTTCCTTAAACACTGCCATGAAGAATTTTCTAACAAGAACATTACAAAGCATGGATTCATGCCATTATATATAAAATATTTAAGTCTGCATAACAGTAAATGCAAATGTGAATTAAGGATTCTTTTAGCCACATCTTCAAAATCAAATATATGTTATTCATACATTTCTTTATAAGGTAGCAAAAACTCAGGCTGCCCAACAGCTAAGGAAATTCATTTTCTGTGATACAATTAAGGATGGGCATGAACGGGGAAAATGCAGTTCAGTCTGTGGTTCGTGGCGTGTCCCATTCGTGAACCACGGACCGTAACGAATGTTTAGCCTTCCAGCATGGTAGAAACACTAAACTTGGACGGGATCTCTGACTGACTCTCCTTTACCTGCTCTCCAGGTCTGGTGACGATTGGGTTTACAGGGTCCAAGTTATGACCCCCCTCCAAAGAAGGGCATGGAGAAGAGCATCCAGGGAGTTCTGCTATGAGTATGGTGACCTCCTGAACCTGAGCTTGTCAAAATGACTGAGATTCAGGAGTGGATCCTGTACAGGCTAAAGACATCAATCACAGGGGACCTCCCCCAGATGCTCCTCTACATGCCCTCCAACTTGTTGCTTTGAAGTTCTGTAAACATTTTAATTGGGTGGAGACAGTCTGTCAGGGTCAGGGAGTGTCTCCACTCATGAACCAGCATGAACTTCCACAAACAGCATGAAAGTTTGTGCCAGGTGACCTGCCACGAACTTGTCTTCGCAAGGCACAAACCAGCCAAAATTCATCACGAACTTTAGTTCATGAGCTGGTTCATGCTCATCCCTAGATACAACATCCATTTTAGGTCTGCTGGCCTCTGCATCTCAGAGCTCTGAGCCCCAAGCTCACCCTGACAGACAATGGAATCTATGAATTCCAACATAAAAGATTATACACATTTTTTAAAAAAATAAGCACCTTCAACCAAGTCAGACCATCGGTCCCTCTAGCTGCAGAATTTCCTCTCAAGTAAACCTGACCAGGCGCTAAGCCCTACTGAAGTCAATGGGAAAGTTCCAATTAAGTTTTAAGTACCTGGCTACCACTGCGTTGTAGATGAGTTATATAACGGCACTAGTTCCTTGCGCACAGTGGAGTTCAGCATGTTGTGTTTATTGGGTTTAAGTACCTGGCTTCCACCCCAGCTACAGGTTACATGGCAAACTATTTCATTAAATCAGGAGAACTTAAAAAGCTGCTTGTGATCTAGCTGAAGCCTTTTGTTATTGGTAGGAAACCGAAGGCTCCGCATTCTTCTTTTGACCCAGCATGCAGTGAGAAACTCCTTTCTGTTCCCTCTGCACGGCAGCCAGAATGTGGAGGGTTTACTCTGTGCTGGACGGGACAGATAAGCCACCCTCTCAGAACTAAGATACCATCTTGAGCCCTCTTGTGCTTGTCATGGGCAAGGGCAGGGTTGGTATTAGCCGAAAACAATGACTCCACCAGAGTCAAATTTTGTGGACTGTAAGCCCTGTAGCTCCCTGGAAGAAACCCAGATACTTTCTAACCAGTATATCTCAAAGGGAAAGAAAAAACAGTACAGTATTTCTACTTATTTAGGTGTTTAAATGCCTGCATCAGAGCATGGGTCTCTAGCCTGTCTAAAAAAAATGGCTCCTCTTTTCCTTCTCCAAAACAGCGAAGCATACCCCTTACAGAAAGCTACAAATGTTATATAGTACTTTGTACTCCCAGCTCTAAAACCACTTATTAAATAAGACACACCAAATAAGGACATACAGGCACCGACAATAAATGTAATGTTATTCATTAAATCCATTCATTGCAGCAGGTTTCTCATAAGCGTTACCTAGAACGGATGCTATAATATTTAAGCTATATAGTATTGATTAACTTCAGGCAATAACGATTCAAGCCAACAGCACTGCAGAAGATAATGATGTCATTTGTCAAAGCTATTATTTTTGATAGATTACTAATGATCATTTCACCTTCTAATAATTCTTTGCTGCAGAATATAGGGACATTATTTTGGTACTCAGTCTGAAGAATCCAGTTTCAATGGCTACTCTGACATTTCGTTGTTCTTATTCTGTCTGCAATAGAGACAACAGCTTGTTCTATATGAGAGTAGGACACAAGAGATTGGGAAGCAGGGATCATGACACCTGTAAGAAAAAGAAGCTTTCCTGAATTGGAGAAATCTTGAAAAGGGCTTTCGAATATCTGCCTGTTTTAAAAAAAATAATGATGGAAGCTGTGCTGGAGGATCATAAGGAAGGCAAGAATAGAAAGCCGGCAAAAACTCTAGAGAAGACAGAAATTAAAGAATACATCTTCCATTCTCCAATCAAAGAAGACCCCATTCCCCATTTTTAAGAACCTTTCTTTGAGATTAGGTCATGCTTTCTTACCCATTAACAGGAAATATACACTTCATTGTAGTAGACTGTTAACATTATTTATTTACTTAAAATGTTTCTAAGCAGCCTTTTCACCCAAATAGGGTACCCAAGGTAGTGAACATAGATGAGGTTGCCCAGTGCTTCTCTGATTGATCTACTGCTGTGACCTTGCTTCCTTCGGGAGGAAGAGAGTGATTCTGCTGTGTATCGGCATCACTTTGTTTGAACTGACCAATCAAATCACTTTTGATGAAGAGCTACAGTAGAAATATCTGGTCTCAGAGCAACCATATCCAGTACAGTCATGAACAGAGGGGAAGAGAAACTAAACCAACGAAGCAAAAACCTCCAAAGGAAGTTTAGAAAACTAGTAAAACATCAATAGGTATAGACAAAAGTATATGTGTTTATTTAAAAAACATATAAGAACCTTGTAGGGGGCCCAAATAAAGACTCACAAGGTAATCAAAGTGACAAATGCACAAAAAGAACCATACATGACCTGACGCATTTCAGCCCACAAGAGCCTTCTTCAGAGGTCAAATAGTACAGAATACAACATACAGCAAAGCCCGTTACACTTATAAGGCAGTAAACAATTGATACAAGGCCAAAAATGGAATGTTCCAATCTGGAATTGAACGACACACAAAAAAATTTCTGTGGGGTCGCAAATGTATCTGGCCTTGTGTCAGAAGCAATTACATATACTGGAGATAGTAATAGTGACAATGTGTACCTTCCAGTTTAGGTCCTAAGAGTACAAGTAAAATTGCCTTATCAGGGCCAATGCATATTGATGTTACACTGACCCTGATAAGGTGATGTTACTTGTACTCTTAGGACCTAAACTGGAAAGCACATATTGGCACCATTACTATCTCCAGTATATGTAATTGCTTCTGACACAAGGCCAGATACATTTACCGCCCTACAAAAAAAATTGTGTCATTCAATTCCAGATTGGAATACTTCATTTTTGGTCCTATATCAATTGTTTACTGCCTTACAAGTGTAATAGGGGCTTTGTTGTTTCTTGTATTCTGTACTATTTGACCTCTGAAGGACACCCAGGACAGTCACACACATACAAGGGGGTTGGCCAGATAGTTTTAAGCATTGTACACATAAACATGTTCAGGCTTAAAAGCAAAGTGTGACTCCAATTTGCAACCAGGAAGGAAAAAAACAAAGAGCAGACATTGACTGTTCTTCAGTGGGAAGCACTTGATATAGGTCAAGGTGTTGTGCTTAATTTTTAAATCGGCTGCTTTTATTGTTAAGATACTGCTAGGGAAAAAAGCAGGAAAAGGATTATAATAAATAAAAAGTAGGTTAAGGAGGGCATAGCTGTGGAGGTCTGGACCACGCCTAGAAAGAGACCTCTCAGGAACCCTATATAATCCCCTTTGAATTTTATGATAGAAGAAAGATATGAGAACTTGGATCTGCCATATAGCTTCAGAGAACTCAACCTACAGGGATTTCCAACCCTATTGTTATAGGACAGCAGCAGGCTTCAACTACTATATATGGCAGATGTCTTCATTATTGTGGACGTGTCAGTTTTAAGCATCAACAGGCATGCTTAAGTTCCAGGAGAAAACTGGTATTTCATGGATTCTGTGTGACCAATTGGGCTTAGCTGCACATCATAAAATTATTGTTCGGAAGGAACTAGAAAGATGTTTCTATTAATTACCCATCCATACCTACTCCCAAGTTCAGTCACAGTCAGGGGTCATTTCGTAGAAAAAGAGCTAGGGGAACTCATTAGCATAACTCATTAGCATATGCCACACCCCCTGACATCACCGGAAGTATGTCATAAGGCCACACCCCCTGACATCACCGGAAGTGTGTCATAAGGCCACACACCCCGCCCCCAACGGTCCCGGCCGCCGCCGCCCTTACAGCTCCACTGCCGAGCCCCATGAGGGGCCTGGCGGTGGACCTGCAAGGCCGGCAGGAGTGCAAGGAAGCCCCGCGAAGGCCCTCCCTGGCCCCAGGCAGGCAGGGGTGGGGAGAGGCAGGGAGGAAGCAACTTACCCTCCCTCTTCTCCTGCCTCCTCCTGGCTGAATGAGGGCTGGAAGCGGCCGGCCGGGAGCAGGGGGCGGGGCTTCGTCATGTGCCCCGCCCCCCGTACCTCACCCGGGGGAACTGCGATCCCCCCCGAAATGACCTATGGTCACAGTGCTACAGTTTGTTCAGCTATTTCCTTTTCCATGTGCTCAAACTTGCATCTCACCAAGCACGACAGTACTAACGCTGGGTTCACTGAACCAGCAGCAGGATTAACGCAATCATCTGAAAGGAAAGTGCTCAGGCGGAGCATCACTAGGACAAGGCGCTAGCTTTTTGTATGCTACCTGCCTCCTCTCTTCCAGAACACTGCTCTGCAGTCCACTAGTCTCTTCTTTTGTGGCTGAAGTAATGACCCACAGAAAGAAGGGGGTTACTTACTCCAGAGTACTGTCTTGCCCTCACTCTATGACAACAATGGTGAACGAAATCATAGCAATGATAAGTAGTGAAGGCTCTCTCACAATCTTTTACTGCATTAGGGTAAGAGAACAAAGCTGATGCATATAGGTGTGTTTGGAGAAGAGGCGTTTTCTTAGAACTCCAGTACAGCTTGCAAGGGCAAAAAAAGGGCCACCCTCAGATTTCAACACAAAATAG
Organism: Gekko japonicus; assembly: GCF_001447785.1. Lineage (NCBI taxonomy): Eukaryota > Metazoa > Chordata > Lepidosauria > Squamata > Gekkonidae > Gekko > Gekko japonicus. The sequence goes on from NW_015160231.1 coordinate 675,545, forward strand.
CTGTTACCCACCAAAATTTTTTTAACTAAATAGAAACTACTAATGCTAAACAGGAACCTTTTCAAGGAATCTGCATACATTACTAAGTAACTATGGAAACGTACTAATTCCACTCTGAAGAAGCATCATTAATATTTGAGAGGGTTTTTTTGATTAGGAGAAATCTGTTCCTGTAAAAAGATTTTCCCCGTTGTTAGAATGAATTTTCCAAAAACTGAAGCGCAAGTTTTGTAAGACTGAGCACCAAGTAGACGTCTATCATGGATGGACAGCAAAAAAGAAGAAGAAAGAAAGATGTATTTTGTGAATGTCATGCCCTATCTGCAGTGTGTCCAGCTATTTCTGGGCTGTCAGCTGGAGCTCAGCGGGGAGTCCTAAACGATTGTCTTTAAAGAGGGTCAACACATCACAAGGGAGGAAGTGGCAAAGTTGTGACAAAGGAGGGGCTCAGCACTGTTTGAAACAGGGAAAACTGCAGTGTGTAAATGCAGAAAGTAAATGCAGAAATGCAGACATAAAGTGCTTTAGAGGAGTAAGCTACCTTATGGACATTCCTGCAAATCTACGGAGGTCTTTTGATGTGCTAAAGCTAACGTGTCAGTCAATGATGTCACTGTATTACACAAAGTGAGCAGAGCATCCTTCTGAAAGAGTGAGTTAAGCTCTACTTTCTTCACAGCATGTACTTTGCAGGGGCTGAAGCAGATACTGTCCCCGCTCAATAATAATACTTTGTCTAGTTTCTGAACCAGAAAGATATATTATTTCCCAAGTGCACAAGTCTGACGATCTTCTCTTTAATTTGAACACATGCAGCTGCTTTATAATGAATCAGACCACTGGTCCATCAAGGTCAGATCGCCAAACAGGCAGCAGCTCTCTAAAGTCGCAGGAAGAGGCCTTTCACATCACCTACTACCTGGTCGCCATAACGAGAGATGCCAAGGATCGAACCTGGCACCTTCTGCATGCCAAGCAGATGCTCTACCACTGAGCTAAAGCCCCTCCCCAAATTTATTCACATGGGTGGCTAGCAGCCAATCAAGAGCAAAAGTATTATATGTTGGAAAGTTAAATCCCAAACCTAAAGCCCTTCATAATACCTTTTATTAGGACCAACCAAACGAAACATAACTGTGTGCAAGTGTTCATGTGCTCTCAAATTCTTCTTCAGGCTGGATGATACAATATATATTTAAGTGAAAGAAAAATTCCAGGATACGAGGTGCAGCCCTGTTGCTATTGTCTTGTGTTATGCTCAAATGTCAGATGCAAAGCCAGTGCTGGTATTCAATGACTTCCAACTTTTTTATGAGACAAAAACAATTATTCCAAATGCAACTAGAAATACAGATACTCCCATGTACCAAAGACATTACGTGAAGTTATTATCCATTCTTGGCAGTTAATTTTAAGTGGACTTTTGAAGACAGCAAAAAGAAAAATGGAAGGCGCTGGCCAAGGGGGAAAAAAATGAGAAGAAAAAGAGAAGCCATAAAGGCAAGCAAAATAGTGAGTTAAATTCCCTGCAATCCTAAACAGCATTAACTCCAGAGGTCATATCCTACTTGCTTCTCTCCAGCTCATATAGTCTTTACCCATCTACTCTGTGTTGTTCTAGAAGGAAGCATGGGAAACTACTGTGGTCAAGGCCTAGGTGGGCCAATGTTTGATTAAAGCTTGCCCTATCATATGGCAGATAAAAATCACTGAAAGAAAGGAAGAGACGGTAGGAAAAAATACACAACTCAAATGCTGTTAACCGGCAGTGTAAGAGACTTGGCTAAGGAATAAGTTATTCAGAAAAATAATGAATTCATACTTCATTTATCCCCCACTTTTCTCCTTAATGGGGATCCAAAGTGGCTTACATTCTCCCCTCCTCCATTTTATCTTCACAATGACCCTGTGAGGTATGTGACTTGCCCAAGGTTCCCCAATACGCTTCCATGGCAGAATTGGGACTTGGACCTGGGTTTCCCGGACCCTAATCTAACCACTACAACTATTCTAGCTCTCAAGTGCAACACTGAATCTTTCCCGGTTTGTCATAAAGGAAAAGAAACAGGAAGCAAAAATAGTACATTAAAAATTATTTCTCTTAGTTATGTACCACACAGATCAAGTCTATTTACCACTTACACACATAAAAGTGTTTGTTTTTGTGAGAATATAATGAAGCCTGTTTTGTTTTTTTTAGTTGTTAGCACAAAATGCTAATTTAACATAGTATTATCAAAAGTTCCTCTGAAATGCTCCACTCGTAAAAAAAAAGGCTAATGCAATCTCGGGCTGTATCAACAGAGGCATAACATCCAAATCACAAGATGTCATAGTCCCTCTGTACACTGCATTGGTCAGGCCGCACCTGGAGTATTGTGTGCAGTTCTGGAGGCCTCACTTCAAAATGGATGTGGACAGAATAGTGCTCGTGCTGAGGAGAGTGATGAGGTTGATCGGGGGCCTGGAGGCCAAGCCCTATGAGGAAAGGCTGAGAGAAAAGGAGGCTGAGGGGGGTTTTGCTCTCTTTAAGAGAAAAAGAGATTGGATTTATACCCCGCCCTTCACTACCCAAAGGTGTCTCAGAGTGGCTTACAAACTCCCTTCCCCTCCCCACAACAGAGGTAGGTGGGGCTGAGAGAGCTCTTGACAGAAACTGCTCTTTTTCAAGGACAGCTCTTATCAGAACTAAGGCTTGCCCAAGGTCATCCAGCCAGGTGCAAGTGGAGGAGTGGGGAATCAAAGCCGGTCTCCCAGATTAGAGTCCACGCACTTAACCAATACACCAAACTGGCTCTCTATTTGATGGGCTGTCACTTAGAGGAGGGCAGGGAGCTGTTCTGGTTGGCAGCAGAGGATAGGACTCACAATAATGGGTTTAAATTAAGGGCGGGAAGGTACCAGCTGGATATTAGGAAAAACTTTTTTATAGGAAGCGTTGTGCAACAAGTGGACTCAGATGCCTAGGGAGGTGGTGAGGTCCCCCACACTGGCAGTCTTTAAGCAGCGGCTGGACAAACACTTGTCAGGGATGCTCTAGGCTGATCCTGCACTGAGCAGGGTGTTGGACTAGATGGCCTGTATGGCACCTTCCAATGCTGTGATTCTATGATTCAAGCCTAAAGAGTGTTCCAGGCACAATATAATAATGCAGTAGTATCCATTTTTGTACCAGCACAATTTAGCAGCACCAATGTCCTCCTCGTGTTAACAGAATAGAAATAAAACCTAATCTTAACAATAGACATGACTGATGCAACCTACAAACTTTTGAGGGCAGGCGCCATTGTTCAGAATCTTTTATACTCACACCTTTGCATAGGCGGATGTTTTAATAAACCACTGTTTGAGATATTTCTTTTCCACTTTTGCTCCTGAGCGCCACGAACAGCCATTTTCGTCCACCTGTTCATTAGCAAGAACAGTCTGGTCCACAGGGTCCCAATTAACCATGGCCTAAATGATGCAAGGATCAAAAAAAGGGGAGAAGGTAGTAAGCATGCCACTAAAGAAGAAGAGAAGAACAGATTGGTTTTATACCCCACCCTTCACTACCCGAAGGCGTCTCAGAGTGGCTTACAAACTCCTTTCCCTTCCCTTCCCCACAACAGACACCCTGTGAGGTACGTGGGGCTGACAGAGCTCTTTGGAGAACTGTTCCCTGAGAGAACAGCTCTGAACAACTTTTAACTGACCCAAGGTCACACCAGCAGCTGCATGTGGAGGAGTGGGAAATCAAACCCGGTTCTCCCAGATTAGAGTCTGTGCTCCTAATCACTACACCAAACTGTCTCTCCAGAGCAGAGCAGGGCAGAGCCAATGTTTCAGATCTGGCTGGTACAAATTCACTTTTTCTGACTCCCTAGCAAGAGTCAATTTGAGAAATCATCTTGTAAGAGATTCAACTAGTCTCTTTTATAATTCCAGAGTGGTTGCTCGTTTAGTCTGTTGCAGTAAAAATAAGCAGAGGTCTTAGTGAGGTTTTATTTCAACCCGAGTTTTCATGGACTAGGGCCTACTTTTAAAGCTCTGTTGGTATACACACCAGAATTTTCTTCGGCACATTTCCCAAAAAGACAAGGTGATGGAATCAGTCCAACAAAATGGAATTTTAACTGACCATACTAAGGAACGCTTGGGAATTTGCACCAGGATTAAAACAGTGGTTCCAGATGTGCCCAAGATGGATTTTTTTGACCTTTTCCCTTGAACACAAGACCCTTCATGATGTATCACACTCTGGTTCCAAAATGCCCTTAGTATAAAAAGCAGTTTTCCAAGTGGCTTGTGAGGGCTACTGCTTGAGAAGAACAATCCCAAAGCCCCTTTAGATGTGCAGAACTAGCTGTGTGGGTTCTTTAGATCGGAGCTTTTAACATTCCTAGCAGGCTCCAGGACTTCTAGATGAAGCGACGCTGTACAATTCTGCCCTCTGTCATGGCAGCTAAATAGAAACTCAAAATTCAAAGACAGGGTGCCTTTGAATACAGGGGAGGGTTCTTTACTTCACGCCCTGTTGTGAACTGGCCACTGTTGGAAACAGGATGTTGCCCCAGATGGTCCTTTGGACTGACTCACCAGGTTTCTTCGGATGCTCTCAGAAAACAAACCTACAGCTAATCCCAGAGACTTTTATTAGCATTAAGATGGTTTAAAGAAGGTAAATTATTCAGTGGTTTGGGGGAACCACATGGCTGTTAGCCACGTCAGCATAAGTGAAGTGAGATGGATTTTAAGTTTCTCAGAAACTTTTGCATCAATGCCCTGAGTTCTGGGAAGACAGAACACAAGTACGGCAGTGCCTTAAGGACTAACAACACTTATTCCACCATGCATTTTTGTGACTGAGCACTCATAGATGTTTTGGGGCCACTCAACATATTCAAGGTGCAAAGAAGAGGAGGAGGAGGAGGAGATGAGATTGGATTTATACCCCACCCTTCACTCGGAGTCTCAGAGCAGTTTACAAACTCCTTTCCCTTCCCCTCCCCACAACAGACACCCTGTGAGGTAGGTGGGGCTGAGAGAGCTCTGAAAGAACTGCCCTTTCAAGGACAACTCTGACAGAACTACGGCTTGCCCAAGGTCACCCAGCAGCTGCAAGTGGAGGAGTGGGGAATCAAACCTGGTTCTCCCAGATTAGAGTCCGCACACTTAAGCACTACACCAAAGAAGAAAATCTAATGTTGCTAAATAACGCACAACCTTTTCTGCATTGTTTAATCATTCATGGGAACTGTAACAACACAATTTGAACCATTTCTTGATCCCACCATGCATTACAAAAGGGACTTGTCATAGGAGGTGTAAGCTACAGTTACCTTGAGGAAGGAAATGTCATCCCTCTTTGACAATCTTCCATGTACTGCAACCACACTTTTCATAAATTCCACTTTGCAATATTTGTTCTTGAATACTGCACTGATGCAGACGCACACCCCTGCTTGTGCGAAGCAAAGTTTTATCCATGCATATGGTGTGTAGGTGTGTATACGCACTGCCAATCTTTCCCCAGATACACTGTATTGCTCCAGTGCTAGACACTGGCCTGGAGAACCACCTGGCTGTCCACAAAGGGGTTTTTTTTTGGGGGGGGGGATGCAATGGGCTGCAGCCAGAGGGGCGGGCTTGGCAGCCACCTATGCACAAGCAGAAGTGCAAAAGTGTGTATGTGTGGGAGAAGCGAAGCTGTAATTTTCAGAGCAAAGCATTATTAATAAACAGACACAAACACATGATACAAGACTGCTCTTGATTATAATTGTAACTATCACACCATTTTTAAAAATAGAAGCATATGCTAAATATATTAAATGTGGCACTGAATGACTTGCTAGCCAAATATTGCTTGTCTAAAAGTACCTTCCCAAATGCCGCAGAGAGGAACCTCTGCAGCTGGAAACAGAAATTGCTTACTGAAGCCTGTCTGTCCGTTTCACTCCCTCATCCCTTATATTCTATCTGAATGTAATTTCTTCCATACCATCTCTTTCAAGA
>NW_015160231.1:681862-682065 GCF_001447785.1 Gekko japonicus
GGCTTCTCCATCACAACAAACCAGAAAGTTATTGCCTAAAGATGACAAGACTTTTAAAGGCACATCCATAATTGACCGAGACGGGGGTAAACTTACTTCATTTTGGTAAACTAATCCAGCTTCATAAAGTTTGATAAAAAGATACTGTGTCCACTTATAGTAATCTGGTAAGCAAGTGGTTATTTCCTGTAAATGGAGTAAGA
>NW_015160231.1:682909-684270 GCF_001447785.1 Gekko japonicus
GATCCCAGCTAAAAGACAGGTTTAGTGCATCAAGCTGCTTTCTCATGTGTTGAATATTACTGCAGAAGAAAACAAAATCCATTTTAGTTAAGGGGAAACTAACAGCTCAAAGAATCACTGGCCCTCAGTGCTCCATTTGCCCCATTCGCTTCTGACTTGAGCTGCCCTTGCTTTGCCTTCACTGGCCCCTCCCATCTGCCACGCTGCTCTATCCATCATTCACATTGCATCAGTTATTTGCAAGACTGCTATACTTTCTGAACCCCAATCTGGACCAGTGTTCCCTCTAAGATGAATTAGTGTGAGCTAGCTCACCGTTTTTTAGCCTCCGGCTCACACGTTTTTGTCTATGCTCAGGAAGGAGGGCTCCAGAGAGCCAACTAATCTATGCAGTAGCCCGATCACTCGCTCACAACTTTAAGGCCAGTAGCTCACAAAGCAGAGATTTTGCTCACAAGAATTCACAGCTTAGAGGGGGCATCGATCTGGACTACAAAGTATCTCGGGTCACATAGCTTTGTCCCCGTGCCAGGCATACCATCTTTCATTTAAATCTTTCATTTCTAGTGTAATGATGGGAAAGATCTATAAATACATAAATACTTGGGTTGGTTCGCCAAGGGATAATATTTGCTGCATGGTACAATCCTAAACAGAATTATATTCTTCTAAAACCACTGACTTCAAGGGGTGAGAGTAGACCCGGCCTCCAGACAACAGGTCTATCAGGTCTAGCCAACAGGTCTACCAACAGAGTGGCCCTCTGGAGGCCAGGTCTACCGCCCTGAGCCCAAGTCTACCAGCTCGGGCCTCCCCTCTTAGAAGGATGTCTGTTTAGGACTGTCAGTGGGAATGTTCCATCTAGGAGAAAGCATACAGCAGTACATGCTGAAAACAGGGGAAATGTCCACAAACCTAGGTTTAAAGCAAGGCATGTTTGCAATAATGTAACAGTAAATAAATATGCAGTCCTCCATGGAATGAAAGGAAACTGAAATGGTGAAGGAGCAAGAAAGGGCAATCAAAGCACCATCTCTTGCCTCAGCACTGTTAACTGTGTTCAATAGCTAGAAAAATGAAACACCTCTGTGTCCAGTTTGCTGGATGCAATCCATGCTCGACTGCTGCATTCTCTGCAGGTAATCCAAACGCATCCCATCCCATTGGATTGATGACCTGTAGCACAATGATTTTTAAAGAAAATGTCATCCTTTGTCACTTTCCGGAATTGATTTAACTACAGCTTCAGGGCTCGAAATAATGAAGTGTCGTTCACAATTCAGCATTTTTTCACTCTTTCACTGAATTGTCCAAACTGCTACAATTTGGCTCCAAGCAATATGTAGGGAGGGGTTGGGGGG